>NC_046361.1:2941064-3193564 GCF_011125445.2 Fundulus heteroclitus
GAAGGTGAAGTTGGCATGGGGACAGTGTTCGTTCGTAGCTTGAGTCCCAGAATAAACTCTGATTCTTGGAAACTTGTAGGTAGCTTTAGCCAACAGTTGCTAATGCGGTCCTCTTGGAAGGGAAGGATTCCTCTTCCTTGACTCTTTAGTCTGGTCCATCTAGCAAACTCACGCCGTCGCCAAGCCAGTGACGTGAAGTCTCCGATCTGGATCTTGTCGGGGTTCACAAATTAAGTCAGATTTCCTCTCACTTACGCCCATGACTCTTCTGTAGAGTTTGTTCAGACGATTGTGATCCACAACGGATTTAGCCATATTCGAGCAAAGCTCGTCTTTGGCTTGGATTAAGCCGATGACTCTGCGGAACTGCAACATTGGGATCTGGTCCTCAAGTCTTACTACACCCAGGCCGCCTTCCCTCGGCCTGGAGTATATTAGACCGTCTGCTGTGGAAGGCTCCAGGTGAAGCCATCTTTTTACTGCCTTTCGGATCAAGTTATCTGTCAGCTTTAAAGTTCCCTTCTTGACCATTCCTACGTCTGCTGCATAGGTGATTCTTGGCAGAGCAAAGGAATTGAGCATTTCCATTCTTTGTGTCGGTTTGAGGGGGCTTTGGAAATACTGTCCAGTAGTTGCGACACCGAAGGCACAAGATCAGGGGGGATGAGCCAACCAACAGGATTTATCTGGACAACCAGATACTTGACCTTGTTGGGACCTAAAATAGGTATAGGCTCATCCCCGATTTTCCAGGCTTCGCACTGGTTTAGGACCCTGCATGACCCTTTCATTTGAAAGAAGAAACCACCGCATTTGGAGATCTTGACTTTCAGTCTGGTGGTCGCCAGAAATTCCTGTAGGATCTTTAAGTTTCTTTTCATTCCCCTCCAAGAACTGCTGACCAACACAAGGTCATCAGCGTATGCCAAAGATGTGACTTGCTGACCGGCCAACTCGTAGCTCGTTCCATTCCGCTCCAGGTAATGTAACAGAGGGTCCATTGCCATATTGAATAAGCTGATCAGCGTTTCATCAACCCCTCTATCGTGAAGGACTTGCCTAGTATGCGTATGGGAAACCGAGTCAAAAGCCCTCGCCAGATCGACGAAAACCATGGCAAGTGGTTTTCTTAATCTTTTGCCGTCTAGAAGGAGTCCTTTCAGTATCATAAGATTCTCGGCACAACCTCGGCCCCCCACGAAGCCTTTTTGAGAGCGATGTAAGGGGCAAGCCTCAAGCATTCGTTTGGCCAGCACGTTAGACAGGATCCATACTATCACGGAGCTGATAGTGATGGGTCTCCAGTTCTCGACTTTCCTCAACTCAGCAGCAGTCGAGGTTTTAGGAATTAAAGTGGTACCACTCACTTTAAGACAGGTGGGAAGTTTACCAATGTATAACATGGTGTTGAACAAGGTCGACAGTTTGCTCCCCAGGGGGTCCCAGGACATCAAGTCAGACAATTTTATCATGTCTGGGCCCGGTGCACTCTTCTTCCTCATGCCTTTAGTTGCTGATAAGACCTCCTCTGCTGTAAGAGGCCATATCAAGAGTTTGTTATCAGTGGCAGGGAGGTCTTGGAATGTCCCTAGACCAGCGTAACCATCTGTTCCTTCCTAGATTTGTTTGTAGGTGTTTTCTACCTTGGGCAGCGGGATCTCACAGGGTACCTTTTCCCTGCCATCTAATACAAAGCTCGCAGCTGCTGACTTGTCCCTGGCATAGAGTCTCTGCAAGATCCTGTACGACTGTCTTTTGGATCTTTTAGTCTTGGCATTCTGGCCAGAGTTGCGGCGTCGCTGGTCCTTGACAGGCGTATTTGCCTTTCGTTTGAAAAATTTGACAAGTCTTTTAGTGTATACCATCAATTCCTTGAAGGTTGTATGAAGGGGGTGAAGGCCCCTAGTGTTATCAGATTCATTGGACAACACCATTTCAAATGTTTCTTTCATGGATCGGGTCACTCCATCGTCAGATGGAGAAGAGTTGAGACATGAGCTTTCGAGAATTAACTCAGGGGAGTGATAAGATCGGGTTTTACCGGCTTGCTGTTACATGTCTATTAAAAACCCATCTTTCCCAGTTCCGGATTTGGCTATAAATGAGGAAACATTGATCAAGAGGTAGAACAGTTTAAATGCATATTTAATTTATAGAAATTAAATATGGAGACAGGGTACATTACCATTACAAGATGTTTTCCCCCGCGGTGGATAAGTCTGTCTAATTTTAAGTTTTGCCAAGACTTTCTTTAATACAGTGTTTGCCTGCCTCTTCTAAGGGAGGGAGGGGTAATCTGCAAGCCATCTGTATCTCAAACAAAGGGGCTGCTCTTCCCAGCACGGGGTCAGGCCGCGATGACCCAACAGCCATAAAAACTAAAGTTGCATGTTATCTTACCCGGCCACAGAGACGGGAGGGCAATAAACCACCCTGTTATTCTACCTAGCAACAGAGAGGGGAGACACCCCTACTAAGATATATTTTTTAATTCTCAACAGGAGTTAACATCGTCGAGAACATCTGATAGCTTTATCCGGGTGGGCATAGCGCCGGAGTGTTTTCTCCTCATATGTAGAGATCGACCTCTTACACTTGCAAAAGCATTAGGGCAGTAGTCACATTTGAACAGGCCTGTCTCTTGTTTAGAGTGCTTTTGAAGTCTGCATTTGGCGCTGTGAACAGCAGCACTTTTTAGGCTGTATTTTAGGCTCCCGCACTTCCGACAGAAATAATCAATCTTTCTTGCCCTATGGATTCTGCCCATGTGACTAGCAGCATAACTGGCGGTGGTAAGACATATCTTACACAGGGGGCAGGACTGAGGCGTCCACGGTGACCGAATGCCAACAGTTACGCTTGTTGGCAGCCTGAGCGAACGGTTTCGCATCTGTCTTTTCCATGAGGGTTCCGTGCTCAGGAAGATGATGCAGAGATCATCTTCCTTGGTAGGAAAGAGCTTCCTCCTGGGAACATGTCTAGTTATGGTCGTGACAGGAGTAGATGGTCTGCAATCTAATTTATTAGGAGATCGAAGTAGCAGTCTTCCTTTGATTTTTGTGACGTGTTTAACATCGTCTACCGACCAGAACATCTTGTCTTTATTTCTGGGTTTCTTTCTGGGAGAGGTAAGGGGGGCCTCCCCAAATCTTCGTTTCGGCATAGTCAACCTGGGTCCCTCTCACCCAGGATGATAGAAAGGGTTTAGTTATGGCTTTGTCGTACCGTAAACATGTGTTTCGCTCGGGTTGAAAACAGTTTCCCTCATGTATTAGCTCTAGAATTGCCACAGTTATCCAAGTAACGGTGGAGCGATCAAAGGAACCATAACTGATTAATGAGCCATTCGCAGTTTTACTGTACCGGCCGTGTGTACTTAGATTTGCATGGCTTAATCTTTGAGACAAGCATATGCTACTGGCAGGATCAACCAGGTAGCCCTCCAGAACCCGGCACGCGCCGGGCCCGTAGGCAGAGCAGATAGGGGGGGAGGGCGCGGGCACCGGGCGGAGGCACTGGTCCTCCGTAGCCCGGTGGTGCCCCGAGCCCTAGTCGTTTGGCTTGCGGGCGGACAGCCGCACGGGGGCTCGATCGGAGGGTCAGAGAAAAGCGTGTTTCCCAATCGCACCGCCAGCGCGGGCCGGGACCGGGGGACGTGCGCCCGGTGGCGGAGGCTTGGTGCGGGACCACTAGGTCGGACGGGTCGTCTCAGTCTCGCTTCCGAGCGTGCGGCCCACTACGGGGGAATAAGCACAGTCGCACGCAACCTCCGCTGGGGTCTGGAGTCGAGCCTGCAGGATGGAGGAACCAACCGCCGACGCACCGGGGCCGACGGAGGCCCTCCTGTGGCAGGCCACGTTTGCAAATCGGTCTGAGTATAATTGGTGGGCCCTGGAAGTCCCCCTGTCAAACTCCAGAGACTAAGTGTTGAAAGACTTAGAAAATTTCCCACCAGAGCTTGTCGAAAGACTCGCTCTTACATATCTGCGGAAGGGTTTTTTTCGCGTAAGGCCCCAGGATCCCTCCAGACCCTTGTATCTTCCTGGGCTACTCCTGGGCTACACCTTCCCGCCTCACTGGGTAAGTGAAAAAACGATAAAAGTAGTGGTATTTCACCGGCGGCCAGAGCCTCCCACTTATTCTACACCTCTCATGTCTCTTCACGGTGCCAGACTAGAGTCAAGCTCAACAGGGTCTTCTTTCCCCGCTGATTCTGCCAAGCCCGTTCCCTTGGCTGTGGTTTCGCTGGATGGGAGTTAGGGACAGTGGGAATCTCGTTCATCCATTCATGCGCGTCACTAATTAGATGACGAGGCATTTGGCTACCTCAAGAGAGAGCACCGTTACTCCCGCACGTTTACTCGCACCGAACGGAAGATGCTCACGTGCTCCTTCCAGGCCCTTGGCGGGATCCCCCACTCATATAGAAATGAGAAGGGACTCCGGAGTTTGGCAGGGTCCTCCTATATTCGAATGGTCTGGTGCAAGCAAGGACCCCCCAGATGATGCCCATCAAGCCCCGATCGCATCTCCTAAGTGGCTCGATGGGATCCCAGGCAGAGCCGCCGAAGCGAGTGACCCGGGGCTCTCGTTTCGAGGTGTTTATTGTCTCTCGTCGACTTGGGAGACCGCCCACTCCCTATCGTCATCTTAGTTATCGCAATCGGTTGAACGGCTTCGCACATATCACAGCTCTGGGGAACTGGTCCCCATGCACACCATCCTCCCGCAACGATTCCAAGCCAGGACACAAGCTGCCAGAACCAACGGAGATACCCTTCGCTTTTGGGCAAGCTTGTATCATTTCTATCACTTTTTCAGTAAGAAAAGAAAAATATGACCAAGCACACGGGTTCAGTGCCGATCATGTTTACCGGAACAATGGACAGGGCGAACCCGTGTTAGGGGTTGATTGTTAGGGACAGAGATGAACCGCGTATGCCCTTGATCCTTCGGAATTGTTTTGTTACGACTTGTATCGTTAAGGTGGAGGGTCATACTCTTCTGGAGAATTTTCTTCTCAGGGGCGTCCTCTGCACCTTGTTGAAGCCCAGCCCGTCCAAAAGTTTAAAGTTCCCTTTGTGCCATTTTCCCTTGGTTCCCATAGGGAAACCAAAGAACTCGACCGAGTCTGATCCGAGCGCTGCTTGTATGGCTCCTCTGAAGGGAATGTACTTGTTCTTCTTGAGTTCTCCCATCATGGACAAGTACTCTTGACTGTTATCGTAGCACAGAGCTACATCCGCCACCAGTGATATCTTGTTCTTTGTCATGATGAGGTCAGGCTCCCCTTTTCCTGCCTCAGGTGAGAAGAGCCTCTTCTCACTTAATACGCTCCACCCTTTTGAGGCTGCAAGTTCAGCCAGCAGCTTGCAGATCTTGTTATGGTTTTTCATCCGGTTCTTTTGTAGAACCTTGCAAGAGCTTATGACATGGCCCAAAGTTTCGGCCGCCTTACCACAGAGACGACACTTGGTCTGCTCAGCCTTCCTCACCGAAGGTGAAGTTGGCATGGGGACAGTGTTCGTTCGTAGCTTGAGTCCCAGAATAAACTCTGATTCTTGGAAACTTGTAGGTAGCTTTAGCCAACAGTTGCTAATGCGGTCCTCTTGGAAGGGAAGGATTCCTCTTCCTTGACTCTTTAGTCTGGTCCATCTAGCAAACTCACGCCGTCGCCAAGCCAGTGACGTGAAGTCTCCGATCTGGATCTTGTGGGGTTCACAAATTAAGTCAGATTTCCTCTCACTTACGCCCATGACTCTTCTGTAGAGTTTGTTCAGACGATTATGATCCACAACGGATTTAGCCATATTCGAGCAAAGCTCGTCTTTGGCTTGGATTAAGCCGATGACTCTGCGGAACTGCAACATTGGGATCTGGTCCTCAAGTCTTACTACACCCAGGCCGCCTTCCCTCGGCCTGGAGTATATTAGACCGTCTGCTGTGGAAGGCTCCAGGTGAAGCCATCTTTTTACTGCCTTTCGGATCAAGTTATCTGTCAGCTTTAAAGTTCCCTTCTTGACCATTCCTACGTCTGCTGCATAGGTGATTCTTGGCAGAGCAAAGGAATTGAGCATTTCCATTCTTTGTGTCGGTTTGAGGGGGCTTTGGAAATACTGTCCAGTAGTTGCGACACCAAAGGCACAAGATCAGGGGGGATGAGCCAACCAACAGGATTTATCTGGACAACCAGATACTTGACCTTGTTGGGACCTAAAATAGGTATAGGCTCATCCCCGATTTTCCAGGCTTCGCACTGGTTTAGGACCCTGCATGACCCTTTCATTTGAAAGAAGAAACCACCGCATTTGGAGATCTTGACTTTCAGTCTGGTGGTCGCCAGAAATTCCTGTAGGATCTTTAAGTTTCTTTTCATTCCCCTCCAAGAACTGCTGACCAACACAAGGTCATCAGCGTATGCCAAAGATGTGACTTGCTGACCGGCCAACTCGTAGCTCGTTCCATTCCGCTCCAGGTAATGTAACAGAGGGTCCATTGCCATATTGAATAAGCTGATCAGCGTTTCATCAACCCCTCTATCGTGAAGGACTTGCCTAGTATGCGTATGGGAAACCGAGTCAAAAGCCCTCGCCAGATCGACGAAAACCATGGCAAGTGGTTTTCTCAATCTTTTGCCGTCTAGAAGGAGTCCTTTCAGTATCATAAGATTCTCGGCACAACCTCGGCCCCCCACAAAGCCTTTTTGAGAGCGATGTAAGGGGCAAGCCTCAAGCATTCGTTTGGCCAGCACGTTAGACAGGATCCATACTATCACGGAGCTGATAGTGATGGGTCTCCAGTTCTCGACTTTCCTCAACTCAGCAGCAGTCGAGGTTTTAGGAATTAAAGTGGTACCACTCACTTTAAGACAGGTGGGAAGTTTACCAATGTATAACATGGTGTTGAACAAGGTCGACAGTTTGCTCCCCAGGGGGTCCCAGGACATCAAGTCAGACAATTTTATCATGTCTGGGCCCGGTGCACTCTTCTTCCTCATGCCTTTAGTTGCTGATAAGACCTCCTCTGCTGTAAGAGGCCATATCAAGAGTTTGTTATCAGTGGCAGGGAGGTCTTGGAATGTCCCTAGACCAGCGTAACCATCTGTTCCTTCCTAGATTTGTTTGTAGGTGTTTTCTACCTTGGGCAGCGGGATCTCACAGGGTACCTTTTCCCTGCCATCTAATACAAAGCTCGCAGCTGCTGACTTGTCCCTGGCATAGAGTCTCTGCAAGATCCTGTACGACTGTCTTTTGGATCTTTTAGTCTTGGCATTCTGGCCAGAGTTGCGGCGTCGCTGGTCCTTGACAGGCGTATTTGCCTTTCGTTTGAAAAATTTGACAAGTCTTTTAGTGTATACCATCAATTCCTTGAAGGTTGTATGAAGGGGGTGAAGGCCCCTAGTGTTATCAGATTCATTGGACAACACCATTTCAAATGTTTCTTTCATGGATCGGGTCACTCCATCGTCAGATGGAGAAGAGTTGAGACATGAGCTTTCGAGAATTAACTCAGGGGAGTGATAAGATCGGGTTTTACCGGGTTGCTGTTACATGTCTATTAAAAACCCATCTTTCCCAGTTCCGGATTTGGCTATAAATGAGGAAACATTGATCAAGAGGTAGAACAGTTTAAATGCATATTTAATTTATAGAAATTAAATATGGAGACAGGGTACATTACCATTACAAGATGTTTTCCCCCGCGGTGGATAAGTCTGTCTAATTTTAAGTTTTGCCAAGACTTTCTTTAATACAGTGTTTGCCTGCCTCTTCTAAGGGAGGGAGGGGTAATCTGCAAGCCATCTGTATCTCAAACAAAGGGGCTGCTCTTCCCAGCACGGGGTCAGGCCGCGATGACCCAACAGCCATAAAAACTAAAGTTGCATGTTATCTTACCCGGCCACAGAGACGGGAGGGCAATAAACCACCCTGTTATTCTACCTAGCAACAGAGAGGGGAGACACCCCTACTAAGATATATTTTTTAATTCTCAACAGGAGTTAACATCGTCGAGAACATCTGATAGCGCCGGAGTGTTTTCTCCTCATATGTAGAGATCGACCTCTTACACTTGCAAAAGCATTAGGGCAGTAGTCACATTTGAACAGGCCTGTCTCTTGTTTAGAGTGCTTTTGAAGTCTGCATTTGGCGCTGTGAACAGCAGCACTTTTTAGGCTGTATTTTAGGCTCCCGCACTTCCGACAGAAATAATCAATCTTTCTTGCCCTATGGATTCTGTCCATGTGACTAGCAGCATAACTGGCGGTGGTAAGACATATCTTACACAGGGGGCAGGACTGAGGCGTCCACGGTGACCGAATGCCAACAGTTACGCTTGTTGGCAGCCTGAGCGAACGGTTTCGCATCTGTCTTTTCCATGAGGGTTCCGTGCTCAGGAAGATGATGCAGAGATCATCTTCCTTGGTAGGAAAGAGCTTCCTCCTGGGAACATGTCTAGTTATGGTCGTGACAGGAGTAGATGGTCTGCAATCTACTTTATTAGGAGATCGAAGTAGCAGTCTTCCTTTGATTTTTGTGACGTGTTTAACATCGTCTACCGACCAGAACATCTTGTCTTTCTTTCTGGGAGAGGTAAGGGGGGCCTCCCCAAATCTTCGTTTCGGCATAGTCAACCTGGGTCCCTCTCACCCAGGATGATAGAAAGGGTTTAGTTATGGCTTTGTCGTACCGTAAACATGTGTTTCGCTCGGGTTGAAAACAGTTTCCCTCATGTATTAGCTCTAGAATTCCCACAGTTATCCAAGTAACGGTGGAGCGATCAAAGGAACCATAACTGATTAATGAGCCATTCGCAGTTTTACTGTACCGGCCGTGTGTACTTAGATTTGCATGGCTTAATCTTTGAGACAAGCATATGCTACTGGCAGGATCAACCAGGTAGCCCTCCAGAACCCGGCACGCGCCGGGCCCGTAGGCAGAGCAGATAGGGGGGGAGGGCGCGGGCACCGGGCGGAGGCACTGGTCCTCCGTAGCCCGGTGGTGCCCCGAGCCCTAGTCGTTTGGCTTGCGGGCGGACAGCCGCACGGGGGCTCGATCGGAGGGTCAGAGAAAAGCGTGTTTCCCAATCGCACCGCCAGCGCGGGCCGGGACCGGGGGACGTGCGCCCGGTGGCGGAGGCTTGGTGCGGGACCACTAGGTCGGACGGGTCGTCTCAGTCTCGCTTCCGAGCGTGCGGCCCACTACGGGGGAATAAGCACAGTCGCACGCAACCTCCGCTGGGGTCTGGAGTCGAGCCTGCAGGATGGAGGAACCAACCGCCGACGCACCGGGGCCGACGGAGGCCCTCCTGTGGCAGGCCACGTTTGCAAATCGGTCTGAGTATAATTGGTGGGCCCTGGAAGTCCCCCTGTCAAACTCCAGAGACTAAGTGTTGAAAGACTTAGAAAATTTCCCACCAGAGCTTGTCGAAAGACTCGCTCTTACATATCTGCGGAAGGGTTTTTTTCGCGTAAGGCCCCAGGATCCCTCCAGACCCTTGTATCTTCCTGGGCTACTCCTGGGCTACACCTTCCCGCCTCACTGGGTAAGTGAAAAAAACGATAAGAGTAGTGGTATTTCACCGGCGGCCAGAGCCTCCCACTTATTCTACACCTCTCATGTCTCTTCACGGTGCCAGACTAGAGTCAAGCTCAACAGGGTCTTCTTTCCCCGCTGATTCTGCCAAGCCCGTTCCCTTGGCTGTGGTTTCGCTGGATGGGAGTTAGGGACAGTGGGAATCTCGTTCATCCATTCATGCGCGTCACTAATTAGATGACGAGGCATTTGGCTACCTCAAGAGAGAGCACCGTTACTCCCGCACGTTTACTCGCACCGAACGGAAGATGCTCACGTGCTCCTTCCAGGCCCTTGGCGGGATCGCCCACTCATATAGAAATGAGAAGGGACTCCGGAGTTTGGCAGGGTCCTCCTATATTCGAATGGTCTGGTGCAAGCAAGGACCCCCCAGATGATGCCCATCAAGCCCCGATCGCATCTCCTAAGTGGCTCGATGGGATCCCAGGCAGAGCCGCCGAAGCGAGTGACCCGGGGCTCTCGTTTCGAGGTGTTTATTGTCTCTCGTCGACTTGGGAGACCGCCCACTCCCTATCGTCATCTTAGTTATCGCAATCGGTTGAACGGCTTCGCACATATCACAGCTCTGGGGAACTGGTCCCCATGCACACCATCCTCCCGCAACGATTCCAAGCCAGGACACAAGCCGCCAGAACCAACGGAGATACCCTTCGCTTTTGGGCAAGCTTGTATCATTTCTATCACTTTTTCAGTAAGAAAAGAAAAATATGACCAAGCACACGGGTTCAGTGCCGATCATGTTTACCGGAACAATGGACAGGGCGAACCCGTGTTAGGGGTTGATTGTTAGGGACAGAGATGAACCGCGTATGCCCTTGATCCTTCGGAATTGTTTTGTTACGACTTGTATCGTTAAGGTGGAGGGTCATACTCTTCTGGAGAATTTTCTTCTCAGGGGCGTCCTCTGCACCTTGTTGAAGCCCAGCCCGTCCAAAAGTTTAAAGTTCCCTTTGTGCCATTTTCCCTTGGTTCCCATAGGGAAACCAAAGAACTCGACCGAGTCCGATCCGAGCGCTGCTTGTATGGCTCCTCTGAAGGGAATGTACTTGTTCTTCTTGAGTTCTCCCATCATGGACAAGTACTCTTGACTGTTATCGTAGCACAGAGCTACATCCGCCACCAGTGATATCTTTGTCATGATGAGGTCAGGCTCCCCTTTTCCTGCCTCAGGTGAGAAGAGCCTCTTCTCACTTAATACGCTCCACCCTTTTGAGGCTGCAAGTTCAGCCAGCAGCTTGCAGATCTTGTTATGGTTTTTCATCCGGTTCTTTTGTAGAACCTTGCAAGAGCTTATGACATGGCCCAAAGTTTCGGCCGCCTTACCACAGAGACGACACTTGGTCTGCTCAGCCTTCCTCATCGAAGGTGAAGTTGGCATGGGGACAGTGTTCGTTCGTAGCTTGAGTCCCAGAATAAACTCTGATTCTTGGAAACTTGTAGGTAGCTTTAGCCAACAGTTGCTAATGCGGTCCTCTTGGAAGGGAAGGATTCCTCTTCCTTGACTCTTTAGTCTGGTCCATCTAGCAAACTCACGCCGTCGCCAAGCCAGTGACGTGAAGTCTCCGATCTGGATCTTGTCGGGTTCACAAATTAAGTCAGATTTCCTCTCACTTACGCCCATGACTCTTCTGTAGAGTTTGTTCAGACGATTGTGATCCACAACGGATTTAGCCATATTCGAGCAAAGCTCGTCTTTGGCTTGGATTAAGCCGATGACTCTGCGGAACTGCAACATTGGGATCTGGTCCTCAAGTCTTACTACACCCAGGCCGCCTTCCCTCGGCCTGGAGTATATTAGACCGTCTGCTGTGGAAGGCTCCAGGTGAAGCCATCTTTTTACTGCCTTTCGGATCAAGTTATCTGTCAGCTTTAAAGTTCCCTTCATGACCATTCCTACGTCTGCTGCATAGGTGATTCTTGGCAGAGCAAAGGAATTGAGCATTTCCATTCTTTGTGTCGGTTTGAGGGGGCTTTGGAAATACTGTCCAGTAGTTGCGACACTGAAGGCACAAGATCAGGGGGGATGAGCCAACCAACAGGATTTATCTGGACAACCAGATACTTGACCTTGTTGGGACCTAAAATAGGTATAGGCTCATCCCCGATTTTCCAGGCTTCGCACTGGTTTAGGACCCTGCATGACCCTTTCATTTGAAAGAAGAAACCACCGCATTTGGAGATCTTGACTTTACAAGGGTCCCTCCAGACCCTTGTATCTTCCTGGGCTACTCCTGGGCTACGCCTTCCCGCCTCACTGGGTAAGTGAAAAAACGATAAAAGTAGTGGTATTTCACCGGCGGCCAGAGCCTCCCACTTATTCTACACCTCTCATGTCTCTTCACGGTGCCAGACTAGAGTCAAGCTCAACAGGGTCTTCTACTCCAGTTGATTTCGTATCCACCCCATGCAGGACTTCCAGGACTGGAGGGGAGCTTTCCAGCACTACTGCCCCAGTCAGAGGACCTCTTCTGGGGGAGAGCTCTCTGACACAGCCCCCCCCCCCCCCCCCCCCCCCAGGCTGGAGGTGGGACTTTTTTTTTCTTTTTTTATTATTATTATTAATTCCATTTTTAATTTATTTATGTATTTGCAGCCTCTGGGTCCAAACCCTTGTATCTTGCTGGGAAGAGCTACTCCAGTTAAATTCGTATCCGCCCCATGCTGGAGGACTTAGAAAACATTTCAAGTTTCGTTCCCCTGGTATGGCTGGGAAGAGCTACTCCTGTTGATTTCATATCCACCCCATGCTGGACTTCCAGGAAGGAGCTTTCCAGCACTACTGCCCCAGCCACAGGCACTCTTCTGGGGGAGAGCTCTCTGACACAGCCCCCTCCTAGGCTGGAGGTGGGACTTTTTTTTCTTCTTCTTTGTATTATTATTATTAAATATAATTATTATTAGAATTTTAGTATTTTAATTTTTTTCCTCTTTCATGCACCTGGTAAAGCAGAGTTCCAGCAGGACAGGGGGACATCCCGCAGCTGGAGGCCCACCACGAGGCCCTCTCCCTGGGCACCCCACCCCCTCCGTGCCTCTGGTTCTCAACACTTAGAATTTTTTCTAACCCTACCCCTAACCCTAAAAAAACCCAGTTTCGCACACCTGGTAATGCAGGGCTCAAGCAGGACAGGGGACATCCCGCTGCTGCAGGCCCAGGGAGAGGCCCTCTCCCTGGGCTACACTCTGACATCGCTCCCCACCGTGCCTCTGGTTCTCAACACTTAGAATTTTTTTCATTTTTTAGCAGACTTCCAGCAGGACATGTGGACATCGCGCAGCTGGAGGACTTAGAAAAAAAAAATCAGTTTCGTTCCCCTGGTATGGCTGGGAAGAGCTACTCCTGTTAAATCCATATTTACCCCATGCTGGAGGACTTAGGAAAAAAATCAGTTTCGTTCCCCTGGTATGGCTGGGAAGAGCTACTCCAGTTGATTTCGTATCCACCCCATGCTGGAGGACTTAGGAAAAAAAAATCAGTTTCGTTCCCCTGGTATGGCTCGGAAGAGCTACTCCTGTTAAATCCGTATCCACCCCATGCTGGACTTCCAGGACTGGAGGAGAGCTTTCCAGCACTACTGCCCCAGTCACAGGCACTCTTCTGGGGGAGAGCTCTCTGACACAGCCCCCCCCCCCCCCCCAAGGCTGGAGGTGGGACTTTATAAGTTTTATTTATTTTTTTTATTTGCCAGGAATAATGAATGGAGAAATGTCTTTAAAAAAGCAAATACAGTTACATCACCACTGATTTATTTATTTTTTGTTTTTTACTAGTTTTTGGATCTCAGCACACATGCACCTCGGCTGCGTCCTGGACGTCTCTTTCTCAACATGTAGGTTAACAATGGTCTCTTTCTTATGGGTTGTTGTGTCCCTCTATTTGGTGCATATGAAGGATCGCTCTCAGAAGTGTCATCAGACTCGCTCTCAGAAGTGTAATCACGCTCACTGTCAGGAGTGTAATCAGCGTCGCTCTCAGAAGCGTGATCAGGGCTTTGTGATCCAGTGGCCTGTCTGGATGTTGGTGAGGACGGCGCAGCAACGGCAGGGGGGCTGGAAGGCGATGGCAGCGGGCTGGATGCAGCAGGCTGGCTGGATGACGCGCCCTCCGCTTCCTCCTCAAGCCCATCACCTGATGAGTCTGACATGGAGAGGAGAGAAGGTTCGGCGGTGTCATGTCCCGTCGTACGTGATGGCTTGACGGCTGCCTCGAAATTCTGACGGATCCAAGCCAGCTCTGCGGTGGAGCGCGTAGAATTTGTCTGCTGTCCGTGTGTCATGACACATGGTCTTTGAAATGTTGGTCCGGGCACTTGGGGACAGAGTATTCCTTGCCTTGAAAAATAGAGATGGTTCTTCAATATTATGCTTTTTATTTTAGGTTTATTACGTGGAAAAGTGATATAATCACTTACGTATGTGGCTATTGATGTTCGGAAATCTGTTAATGTGGGGCGCCCAGGAAAACCCATGTACAGCCAGGCGGCTTGCATCGGCATGATCAGTTTCTCTATCTTTGTGAATTTTTCGGTGATGAGAAGAAGGTCTGTGGGTGGGTTTAGTTTCTGTCTGATGAGCATCCACTTCTCCACCCATGAGAAGTCCTCTACAGTTAAGTAGAGCTGTGCGGGGCCAAACGCACGGTTGGTTTTGTGTTTCCTTACCTGTGGTGCAAAGCAGAGGGTGTGTAAATAGACAAATGGGACAAGACAGAGAGTGTTTGTCATTCCAATATCAGTAGACTTACATTGATCACAAAGCCCACTTGCCCGACTGTGGCTTCCTGCTGAGCCTCGTCAACCTCTGCCACAGTCATGTTCTTTAGAACACCGGTCCGGTGTCCATAGAGGCTTGCTAGATAAACACTGAGGTACCCGAAGAATCTCCTGCGTGCCTCCGGGTTGGGGTCCTCAGACAGTTGATCTGAAAACAAAAATTAAAGGGTTAGAACATGGATGTCAGTAACTCAGGTAAGTAATTTAATATAGTACAAATTTAATAAGTCTGACCAAGAAGTTCAGGGATGCGTCTCCTGGCCAGGACTTTGCAGAGGTGAAGTTGGTCCTTGGAGATGGTCCTGCTCAACTTCTTTTTCTTGACACTTATCTGACGGATGACCACATCTGGGCCAAGGTTTGCAATCCCTGAAGTAGGTCAGGAACTGGGACAAATTCACCAGGTAGGTTTTCACTGTGTTCTCAGCCTTTGCCTCATTTAACAGATGTTCTGGCCACCTGCACAGAAAGAAATAATTGGAATCTTTTTACATGGGGACATTTTATCTTAACTAAAAGGCATTAGAGAGATGCTTACTGGTATGTCCTGGACATATTTGGAAGGAAAGTCCAATTTTGGAGGATTGTCTGCCCTTCAGTTATAAACGAGAGGAAGGCCATGATTCTACCCACTTTGGATCTTTGATTTTCGATCCTTTTCCTCAGACCACAGGAGCCCTTGAGGTGCTGCCAATATTCGGTGATGTATTCCACTGAAAAAAAAAAAACAAACAACAACAAAAAAAACCCGTTTCATAATGAAGTTGTATGCTGTATAAAAATAGAAAAATACAGCAATCAGTGTCATTACTTACAGATGCTTAGTGGGAATTTGGGGTACGCTTTCGCCAAACAGAGGGTGCTCCGGCTTTCCTCCTTTGATTTAGGTCTGGTGATGTGCTGCGGTTCTTCATCTAGAGAGGAAGATTCAGCCCCCACCAGGGCATCGACGTCCACACTAGGAACCGGGCCAGTGGATCCCCTTTGGAGGTCCTGTTAAATAAAGGTTTAGTGTTAAGTTTTCTCGTTCTGCCGGTAGAACCAGGCTATGGAGCTCTCCTGCCCATCAACTGTGCTATGGTCCTGGGTAAAGGTCCTCCGCATCTGTCCGCTGGTTCTGCCGGTAGAACCAGGCCTAAGCTATGGAGCTCTCCTGCCCAGCAACTGTGCTATGGTCCTGGGTAAAGGTCCTCCGCATCTGCCCGCTGGTTCTGCCGGTAGAACCAGGCCTAAGCTATGGAGCTCTCCTGCCCAGCAACTGTGCTATGGTCCTGGGTAAAGGTCCTCCGCATCTGCCCGCTGGTTCTGCCGGTAGAACCAGGCCTAACCTATGGAGCTCTCCTGCCCAGCAACAGTGCTATGGTAAAGGTGCTCTATAATAAACATTTTACATACCTCCTCCAGTCGTTCGATGGCCTTTTTTGCCCTTTCAGCCCATCTGTGCTGGTACAGCAATTTCTTTCTTAGTTGCCCCAAGTCTGATGTAAGCTGAAGGTTCTTTGCCTTAAGCTCCTTGCACGAGGTGCAGGATGAAGGCGATGGTTCATCCTCTCCCCCTCCATCTCCGGGCGAGCTTGAGCAATATGCCTGTCCAGCCTTGTGCTAGCATAACTGCAGCCATCCACTGGACAGGGCATTTTTCTAATATTGACCCTCCCACTACTGTACTTGATCAATATTTTTCGCTCTTCTGAATTTTTAATTCCATGACTATTTTTTAGGTGCCTGCCTATATAGGTAAATTCAGAACGGCAGAGTGGGCAGCAAACATTCTGCTTTGGGGGCGCCATGTTGATATGTGAATCTGAAAAATAAGATACGATAACACGAGCTTTGAAAATATCTCAAAGCCAGGAACAGAGCCCCCTTTCCTCGCGTGATGCATAAGAGCTTCACACTCGAAGTTAACTTAAAAAAAACAACAACTTACCGTGTAAATGAGAGAACAGTGGAGGGGAAAGTAGTCCGCTCTGCTCCTCAGTCAGTCGTTGATTGGCATGTTAAGTACGTACAGATGCGTTCTGCTCATGCAATCAAGAGTGCAGCAAGTGGCTGCAGGTGTACAAAATAAAGCATCCTGAGAACCAGGGGAGACACTGAGTCTCCACATCAGACCCTCCACATCAGACCCTGCACCCACCCCTGCTACCAGCAACCAAGCCCGGGCACCAGCACACACACACACACACACACACACACACACACAACACACACACACACACACACACACACACACACACACACACACACACACACACACACACACACACACACACACACACACACACACACACGGACCATGGAGCACCAACCTCCATAGCCTTCACCTCCAGCCTAATCCTACACCAAAATGTCAAAATCCGCTCTCCCTGATATTTTGCTGCAATGCTTGACAATCCATGGGATTTAACATATGATATTTGGGTAAGAGGGGTCAAATCGCCTAACCAGGGATTAGGAGCTGTATTGTATCAAAGGCAAAACGGCAAACTCCGTGTAATAGCATATGGCTTCAGAACTCTAACCACAGCCGAGAAAAAAACTACAATTTACACTCGGGTAAGTTAGAATTTCTGGCTCTTAAATGGGTAATTACAGACAAGTTCCGTGATTACTTGTACTACGCACCATTTTTTACTGTGTTTAGCGATAACAATCCGCTTACTTATGTTCTGTCAACAGCAAAGTTGAACGCTACAGGGTGTAGGTGGGTTGCAGAACTTGCTGATTTTCATTTTACTGTGAAGTACCGCCCTGGTAGAGAGAACATAGATGCAGACAGTCTGTCTAGGATGCCCTTAGACATGGAGACCTATATAGAAGAATGCTCAGCAGAAATGTCATATGATGTGGTGAGTGCAGCGACACAGGCAGTTGACCATCAGGACGAGTCTAGCGCAGCCTGGTCTATGGGTATTTCGGCCAAGTGTGCTACAGTGTCAGTGAGCATGCCAATAGCTCCATTTACTGTAGGCCAGATCAAATTAGACCAAGAGACTGATCCAGTTATTGGACAAATTATACAATATAAACTGGCAGAGTCAAAACCTTTCGGTTAGGAACTGAAACAGCTTTGTCCACAAGTTATATGTCTTATTAGAGAATGGGACAAGTTACAGTTTAATGATGGTGGTGTTTTATACCGACAAACGAAAATCAGGAAGCAACTTGTGTTACCTGAGAAGCACAGACCCACAGTGTTAAAAGAACTGCATGATGAGATGGGCCACCATGGTGTGGAAAGGACTATTTCTATGGTACAGGACCGTTTTTACTGGCCCTTCATGCAAAAAGAAATAGAGGACTATGTAATGAGGAAGTGTGTGTGTGTCTTAAAAACAAGAGACCAAGCCATGAGACAAGAGCCCTGCTCACTAACATAGTTACTACTCAGCCCTTTGAACTTGTCTCTGTTGACTTTTTACACCTGGAATGTACTGGTATGTCCTGGACATATTTGGAAGGAAAGTCCAATTTTGGAGGATTGTCTGCCCTTCAGTTATAAACGAGAGGAAGGCCATGATTCTACCCACTTTGGATCTTTGATTTTCGATCCTTTTCCTCAGACCACAGGAGCCCTTGAGGTGCTGCCAATATTCGGTGATGTATTCCACTGAAAAAAAAAACAAACAACAACAAAAAAAACCCGTTTCATAATGAAGCAACTTGTGTTACATGAGAAGCACAGACCAACAGTGTTAAAAGAACTGCATGATGAGATGGGCCACCATGGTGTGGAAAGGACTATTTCTATGGTACAGGACCGTTTTTACTGGCCCTTCATGCAAAAAGAAATAGAGGACTATGTAATGAGGAAGTGTGTGTGTGTCTTAAAAACAAGAGACCAAGCCATGAGACAAGAGCCCTGCTCACTAACATAGTTACTACTCAGCCCTTTGAACTTGTCTCTGTTGACTTTTTACACCTGGAATGTACTGGTATGTGACAAATGTAAGGGTGGCTATGAGTATGTACTTGTTATTGTTGACCATTTTACACGTTTTGCTCAGGCTTATGCCACCACTGACAAATCTGGTGAAACAGCAGCAGACATAATCTTTAACGACTATGCCTTAAAGTTTGGCTTTCCCCAGAGACTTCACCATGATCAAGGTGGTGAATTTGAGAACCAACTTTTTGCCCAGCTGAAAGAGTACTGTGGGGTTGCAGGCTCAAGAACCAGTCCATACCACCCACAAGGAAATGGGCAGGTTGAGCGGTTTAACCGGACTTTGATCCAGATGTTAAAAACACTCACTGAGAAACAGAAGAGTAACTGGAGGAGTTCGCTAAACAAACTTATCTATGCCTATAACGCTACTAAAAGTGAGGTGACAGGATTTTCCCCTTTTTACTTGCTTTACGAACAGTCACCACGATTACCAGTGGACATGTTGTTCAGTTTACCTTTAGGTGGAGATCAGGGTGACAGTAATCATCAGACCTACATGCAGAGGTGGAAACAAGGTATGACAGACGCTTATGAGATCACTCGGGAGAATGCAAGCAAAGCTGCTGTTCGGAGCAAGAGACATTATGATAATAAAATTAGGTATTCTGCTCTGTTGCCCGGTGACCGTGTCTTAGTCAGGAACTTGACTCCACGTGGGGGTCCAGGGAAACTGAAAAACCACCGGGAGGATGTTGTACACACAGTGGTTCGTCAAGTGAGCAAGGACATTCCTGTTTATAAATTGAAACCTGAGAGGGGCAAGGGCAGATCCATAACTTTACATCGTAATCTCCTGCTCCCATGTGACCATTTGCCCTTAGAGACTTCTTTGCAGCCTCAGTCAAAGAACAGGTCCAGTACAGGCCCAGCTTAAACATCACAGGTCTACTCAGAAGAGGATGACGATGAGGAGGGCGGGTGTTATTCAGTGCCAAGACACTTGAGCACTCGCTCTCATTCGCCACACCCTAGGAGGTCCACAAGATCAGCCTGCCAAGACAGCTGCTCTGATGAGGTGCTGCAGGTGACTGAGCCTGACGTTGCAGAAGCTGACCAGCTGCCTGAGGAAAACATTGGTCGGGTAGAGAATGTGCCGACAGAAGTGAGCCTTTCTCCCCCTCTCCCCCTCCTCCTCCTAACGACAGAAATCTTGATGGTGATGCTAATCTGAGACCCAAAGGTGCGTCTAGGAAACCAAAAGTATTCACTTATGATTTACTGGGTACTCCGTCTTGTTATACCATTCAGACTTTACCTTCTAATACAGGAAAGGTTTTGCCTTAGGGAAACAGTGTTCATCCTTACTGTTTTCATGAGTCTTATGAACAATGTTGATGCATTGTTGATGCACTGTTGATGCAATGTTGGCTATTTTGTTTACTGATGTTGAATGAATGCACTTCTGATCAACTCCTACCTAAGACTGTGTTTACAGAAAAAATGAGGGGAAGGACTGTCACTGCCAATAACCTGTTTTTGCTTCTAACAAAATGCAGAGGACAAATATGCAATTAACTGTGAAATGTCAGGGTGCAGTTCTCCCTTCTGCACCATGGACAGTTCCAGATCCTTCCATCATCCACTCTGCCCTGCTTCACTCCATGCTGGATCAGTTTCACCTGCTGCAACAATCAAGTCCGGACTCATTCCACCTGTTCTACCTCCTATATAAAATCCCTCTCAGTCCTGCTCTTGCCGCTGGTTCGTCAACGTCCTTCCCGTGTCTGCTCATGCCTCACGTCTCCCAGCGTCCTTCGTAACACTTTGTGTGCCCCGCCTCCAGCCAGCCCTGTGTCTGCCTTCTGCGTTCCCTCAAGTCTGCCGGCTTCGGCTCCACTACGTCCTCCTGCTCCAGCCACCGTCAACATCACTCCGCTGCCATCTGGTACAGTCTGCTGGTTTCCTTTCCCACCACTCATCACCTTCAATAAAACTCTGAAACGAAGCTCTGTGTGTGGCTGAAATCAGGCTCAGTAACCAGTACCGGACAGAGACTGACTGAGTTCTTACTCAACACTAATGTATGAAAAGAGTTCCAGTCTCTAAACCCTTTTTTTCAATAAGTTTGACTATGCACTTGAATTTGCACAACTGAGGTATTAACCAGTAGTTTGTGTGTTATGGTCCTGATGTTGGGAACAACATGTATTTTTGAGGGGGAGTATGTGAGAGGTTAAAATTATTAACTTGTCACATAAAATATGTCCATACACAAATTAAAATACACAGGTTTAAAAGACTGATATTTCAGTTAAAAACGGGAGTTAAAAATAATTCATAATTCATAATTATCATTTTGTTATGATTGTTTAAAAGTATTGGTAATACAGTACTAAAAGTATTAAAAATATGTACACTATTTACAATTTCTTAAGAGTTCGATGGTTTGTAGATCGATTGCTCCTGACCAGCAGAGAACTGTGTTTTGCGCTTGCGCAAAAAAGTGTTTGTGTTCTTTTGAATAAAATGAAAGTGAGTGAAGACGCCGGCAGCATCTCCATTATTCATTTTAACCCAAAAGCAACCACATACCTCTCCCAGGTTATCGGAGCAGAGGGCACAACACATCCCCTCCGCCGGCCCGCCTTCCACGCGGCGTCGGGCACTGGCCTGCGAGCGACCCGAGCCCGCCGACCCAGCCCTTAGAGCCAATCTTTATCCCGAAGTTACAGATCTGACTTGCCGACTTCCCTTAACCCCCACCGTATGTGGAATTGATTTAAGCAACTGTCATAACTCAGCTTTGTCAGCTCTCTGCCACAGCCCACCCAATCTGCTCAGCCATCTTTCAGCTACCACTTTGCACCTGATCAGATCCACCTGCTGCAATTAATTAGCGTCAACTCTGCTCAACTGATCCCCTGTCTACATATACCTGCCTCAGCCAAGTATTCCCTGCCAGAACATCTCATCTTGCCTCATGTACACTGCCATTGTGTTTCTACCAGTTTCCAATTGCTCAGCCAGCTGGACTGTGCGCTTCCACTGTCAACATGCTGCTGAAAGTCTGCCTTGTTCCCCGTGAGTTCCAGCTGCTTACAGAACATTCCGCAGTCCATCTTTTATGTAATCACTACAGAAACAAGCCTTTGTAATTTTTCACAGTTTTGCGGGAAAGTTGAGCCGAGACTACACAGTTTCCCCCATGGCTGGATGGTGCCCAAACACGTTGGGACCAGGGATGGAGGTCTCAAGACTGGTCTTTGCCTTAAGGCCGCTTTTTCTTGGTCTTGGTCTAGGAATGTGACGCCTTGGTCTTGGGCTTGGCATCATACTGTTGGGTCTTGAAAGAATTTGGTCCAGGTCCAGATTTGAGACCCTGTAAAGTTTTCAAATACGAACTCCCTTTGATATGTGCCACAAATGCATGTCACAAGGAAAAAAAGCAAACCAACTGAATGGACTATGGACTATGGACTATGAATCTGGAGTCCCTCCAGATTCATAGTGACACAGATCTGTTCCCTCACATTGTGCTTCCATAAGGCGAGAATCAGCATTGTCCACAAAACCAACGATTAATTGGTTAGACTAATTTACATTGCAGGGTGCATTGATTGCAGTGCCTCTCTTCCTGCATTCCCCTTGCACAAGTATGGCCGAGGATAACTTTGGCACAACACCCGAACGCAGTCAGAACCGGCTCTCGGCTCTCCCACTCAGAAAGCTGGACTTGTCTCACCAGCCCAACATTGATTGCTGTCTGCTTCTCACATAAGTTACATGTTCATGAACATTTGTAAAGCTGAGAAGAGCTGGGAGCACTCAGGTTTGAGATTATATTGTTCTGCGTTCAAGCTTCTGTACAGATTCAAGCTTCTGTGTAAAAAATAAAAAAATAAAAACAACAATAATGATAAGAAAAATAATACATACATATATATATATATATATATATATATATATATATATATATATATATATATGGATGACTCTCACTCCCCAGGGACCGAAAGACCAACTCATTACTCAGCCTGTGTTCATTGGGGGGAGTTTTGATCAATAGAGGAAGACATAAAAAGCCCAGTTGCTTTGGCTGGGAGGAGTTATCCATAACTTGTGGTAAGAGGGCTTTTTTTGTCCCTCCCTCATTGTTCTAACATGGGCTCTGTAACTTATCCATCCATGCATTATCTATACTAGCTTATCTGTGCAGGTTTCTGGGGATCTCCAGCAATTGAAGCAGTTATGTTGTATTAAATTATTATGGGGCTTCCTTGGTCTGAAGTATTTTGTCTCAAGCGGCTGCTGTGAAGTGTTGTTGGAGATAGATCCAGCTGTTTACAGATGACTTTCACTGAAACACGCCAAACCGTACAGCTCCTTCCCAGACTCAGAGGTGGGGTCAGGGAGGAGCTGACACCTGACACAGTCAGCTTTGTCAGGTTTTATGATTGATCTAGCTCCAGTGGTCAAAGGGAGAGAGGCTGGGCACAGATCTGTTTAGTTCTTAAACATTTTTTTTATAATTTTTTATCTCCAACATCCGGAGGGGCTGGAGAAGCTCTGCTCAGCTGTTGCATTTGACATGGTCACCGTCACTGATCTATGAACTGGTAGAATAATGATAAAGAGGAATAAATTTGTCAGCTGTAATATTTTCTTAATAAACTCGGACATAAAATAAAATATATTTTTTTTATTTTAGCTGAACTTCTGCTGACAAATCAATTGTCTTTTTTATAATAATTAATATTGCCTCTAAGAACAACTTTAATAGCAGAGGTTCTCAATTAATTAAAAACCATTTTGTGCGTCCTGGATGTCTGAAGAGATAATGAGATGGATGTGATCTTCCTCTCAATTTCACAGCAGCTCCCAAACAGCCATTGGCGAACACATTTTAGTCATTTGAATAGGGCGGACCATTCCATTTTGGACTTGTTATCTACTGTGGTTGCAATCTTTGTAGATCAGCTGCAACACACCCACTTATTGTTTGCGCAGTTATTTTCTGTCCAAGCAATTTAGCACTGCTTATATTGAATCTTTGAAGGTGAGGCTTTATGGATGGTTTGTGTGCTTGGAAGGATTTTGTATGGTGTGCTTTATGCATTTTTAAAAAGAACCACAAGCTCCTGTGTGGAGTAAAATCTGTAAAATTTATAATATGAAATAAACCTGTCAATCTCCCATATAACTGAAATGTAGCCAGACGGAGCCTCCTAATCAGTCTTTGGTCATTTCTTCACATTTTACCTAAAATTGGCTAGTCAGTCTTTGCATGTGGTTGGCTACATGTTGTGCCCATGAAAATAAAGTCCCATCCTTGTGTGAAGTTTTGTCTCTCCCTGACAAGACACAGTGAAACAGTGTGTGTGAGTGTGTGTGAGAATGGTTGTTTGTCCTGTTTGGCTCTGAGTTGCCCTGCGATAGACTGGAGACCTGTACAGGGTGTACCCCGCCTCTCGCCCATTGATAGCTGGAGATAGGCACCAGCACCCCTTGCGACCCCACAAGGTATAGGCGTATTAGAAAATAGATGGATGGATGGACAGACAACCAGGTTGTTCTTGCAAAAACACATTGCTCTTTAAGTCGATGTAATGATTATTTTTCTACTACTTTAGATATTTGAATGTGTTGGTGTGTATTGCAGGAACAATACACACCTTCTTGTTACATGCAAAACTGGCCAAGCATTAAAAGTCTGAAAATTGTCTGTATGTGTTTAGCTATCTCCTGAAGCCCTGGTATCAGCTGAGCCATGAAGTGCCACAAATGCAGCACAGTGGGGAAAGGTGGAGAAAAAGGAAAATTAGCATGGTGAGTTATTACAAAACAGAGGAAGGAAAGACAAATAGAAGCAGGGAAAGAGGGAATAAATAATTAGATCCAAGGGTAGACTCATACACTTTATCTCACAACAGCCAAAGGGACATTAGTCAATTTAACAGCAATCCAAGACAAAATCACCATTGCCCTTTGACCTTTAACTCTCTTCGATACTCTCCATCTCCTGAATTTCTTGTCTTGAATTGCAGTGTATTTTTGCTTTACCATTTTTGTACATTTCTTTATCCAGTCCCACTTCAAATTGTCTTATTTCCTTTTGTTTATCTGACTGAAATAGCAGAATTAAAAATGCTTTTTCCTTTTGGTTACACACAATGTGAGAAGAGCACAACTTCCATACAATTACAAAGGAGGGACCACAAAAACTACAGGCAAAGGGTTTGGATGCAAGGCCAATGAAGGCCAAACATTTTCAAGAATCACAAATGTTGTTACCATGTGTTACCATATTTTTTTTAGATAGACACTGGCTCAGGATGCACACAGATCACATTTAACACACAGACGCAAAAAGACATAATATTTCAACACAGTTTTATTTTTAATAATAAATAAAATCAGTTGATTGCACTGACCAACATACCTCCTGACAAGTTTAAAGCATGAAAATAGTCCTGATAATGGTGTGATTATCAGAGACATGTAGGTGGAATACCAAATCATAATCTCACCAAGGGCACCAGAATGGCTAGAGCCAACTCTTGAATGTTTTGCATTGAACTTGGTTAGGTAAGGGTTGGATGTAGCTGCTCCATCATGGAAATCAATTCCAAGACGCAGTTCATGGTGCATTTAAGCTAATTTGAAAACCACATGAAGTTTGGAGAGTTGTAGTAACCCCACTGTTGTTTCATGTATCCTCCCATTTTGTGGTGTAGCTGAAGTTACTAATCAATTATAGTTTGTCTTAACAGCAGAGGATGTTTAGTGGTGAAAAAAAATCACAAGTGCTTTGTCACTTGGTCACAGAACAACACTGTAATTCCCTCTTGTCTTGAGTGCTGATGTTCTGTTGATGATGTTATTTTTTAATTCAAGTCTTTCAAGCAAATAAACATAAAAAATTACAAAAATATCTAGCTTTCAATTAATTGAGTTTGAGATTTCTGATATAAACTAACTTCTCTTTAAACACATTGAGTTGGATCCATTTTTATTTACAGGTCAAGGTTTTCTTAATTCAACAGTTAGATTATTACATTCATGTCTAATGAGCTCTTGCCCTGCCTCTGCGTTTATTGCTAAACCATTCAAACTATAAGAGTAATTTGGAGTACCATCTCTCCTACAGGAATGAAAAGTAATTGTTTTTGCCTCATTCTAATCTAATCTATCAATTTAAATTTCAAGTTGTTAACTTTGATGACTGTTGAAGAAAATACTTTGAAATGAGAAAGAAGAATGACATTTTTGTGAATTTTGCAGTTATCAATTTAAATGAACATAAAAGGTGTTTATGATTAGAAATTGCCCATAAGCATCCACTGTTTTGTGGTTGACTTAAATTGTCCAGGAACAGTCAAGCTATTGAACTGAAGCCAACACATATTTAGAGGTGGTATTTGAATTGTCTTAATCACCACAGCATTATCTTATCCAGGATGTTCAAACGAATCAGTACAATGAACCAATGCATTTTTAGCTTTTAGCTTATGTGCTTGTGTACTTGTGGTGATGGATAAGAAGTGGTAAGTGGTCTCTCGCAGTGTTGGGAAAGTTCTCTTTCTACTTGAACTAGTTCAAAGTTCAGTTCACACATTTTAAAATGAACTAGTTCAGTTCATAGTTCATAATTCAAAATTTTGAACTAAGTTCACAGTTCCAAAAAATGAACTAGTTCATAGTTCTTTTTTTTTCATATATTGCTCAATTACACCATAGCCTACTGTAGAACCACAGACAGCAATTATTTTATCAGTTGTAACACTGAAACTGTGCATCAGATTTCATCTTCATATCCAGTTTTGAATCCTTATCCAACCAGGGTTTACATTAGCATTGAGGGGACAGCATTTCCCCATTGTTGCTTTAACGCTTTGTTGCTGTCCATTCACTTCACACTAGTAGCAGCTACAGCTTTCACCCCTACAGTATATTCTCAAAAACATCAGGAAAAATGTGCTGCTTGAATGGTCTTTTTTATGAAGAATTATTAAAAGAAAAACAGGAAATTAGTCTTTAAGGTGCAAATGTTTTTTTTTATTTTAATAATTTTTTCCATTTGAAATTTCATTTCAGTACATACTAAAAAGGAATACTGGAATCCTGGAAAATTATACCAGGCAGGTTTAACAAACAAGTTACATGAATAGAAAAACCCTCAAGAACATTTTACTAACACAAACTGAGGGACCAGGCTGAGGTAGGAATTTAAGGTTGAACTTGAAAGTGCAATATTCAAAGTGCAAAACATTTAAACATTATCAAGTCACTTTCAAATTTTTTGGCCATTGAATAAGTAAAAAAAAAAAAAAAAAAAAAAAAAAAAAAACTATAACTAAAAAGACTTTCTTTAATTTTTTTATTTAACAGTGTTTGTACTTGTTTACTTGATGGCATCTGTCTGGATGGCTGCAACCCCTTAACTAAGTTTATAAACGCCGGGCTTTCCACTTTGCTCAAAGGCTGCAGGTCTCCAACAATAAACTGCATCACCAGGTTGTTCACCTGCGGCTGGGAGATGACAACGGAGCCGCTACTGTACGCAGTTATTGGAATTTGGCTCGAGGATCTGTCCTGACTGTCTTTTGTTTTTTTAGTTGCTTGCACATACCTTGAGAGGCTAGCCGGGTGCTTTAGTTCTATATGCCGTTTCAGATTTGCTTTGGATGTTACTGAAGTGCGGAATTTTTTTTACTGAAAGCCGGCGGGCAAAGTTTGCAGAGAAATATAAGATTGTTGCCATCATCCTCACCAACCACCTGGTCATAAAACTGTTTTAAGTGATCATACTGCTGCTTTGTCGCCTCCACGGTCGCCTCCATGCTGCTGTGGATTCCACGCTGCATTTTGTTTTGATGACGCACGCGGCGTGGCTGTAGGCTACGACACTGGTAGCTGGTGTTGCCAGATTGGGTGTTTTTCCCGCTACATATTAAGGCCTGTTTATGGTGTGATTTAGCCGGGGTTTCGCCTGGAGGGCTCTATAGAAATTTGGCAACCTATTGAACAAAGTTGAACTGAGAGAGCGTGCCATTCACAGACACCAGAATGAACGAGTTCACAATAACATTCATCAGGCAGTAATACAGTACGTTCAGTTCAAGTTCGCCCAAAATATGAACGAGTTCATGAACTTTCGTTCAATGAATGCGTTCAGGCACAATACTGGTCTCTCGGTTTCATTTAAAGCAGAACTGTTCCTTTGTATGTGAACAGGGGTTCACTTGATGTTCTCTCATTTATGCTTCCTACTCTGAACATTCAAATGTGCTTATGTCACTGGATTGTGATCTGGATGTCCATATCAACATTTTTAGTCCTATTTGTTCTGCTCATTGCTGCCTATCATAATTTCCAGTTGTATTTTTTTTTTTTTTTACTAAGCTTTACTCCAGTAAACTAAACAGTATGGATATTGAAAACTTATTCAAACTTTACAATGAAAAGCATACAGGCTAGGTTTTTGACTGGTGGTCCTACATCGGATGGAACATGTAACTGATTTACTGAATAGACAGCCCTTCCTATTATTATTAATATGTTTATTTGACAGGGACAGAACAAAAAAACTGATATCTTTTGGTTTATTTTCTCGCTATCAATGTTAAGTTGTGATCTGATAGTCCTGTCATAAGATTCAATGTTTTTGTCACACACTGGTTTATTTGTGAATACCAGATCAATAAGAGTTATGCTTGTTCGGGTTATTCTGGTTGGATCTTCTATTAGTTGTTGTAGTTTATACTTTGATGTTACTGCTTTAAGTCTTTGTTTCCCGTGCTTGCCTGACAAAAGTACCTCACTATCATATTTGAACTGTTTCAATAATTTATCTAAATTATCATAAAAAGACACATTATAAGAAGGTGGATTATATGAAGTTACAATCACCTTCTTGGTGATAAAATAACCTTCAAAACTAAACATTTAATATGGCAAGAGTCAACTTTTATTTCTGTGCATTTATACATTTGTCTCACATACATCAAAACGCTCCCTCCCTTTTCCGTTTGTCTGTCTTTGCAGAAACAAGAGTATTAACGAGACACATGTGGGGCCCGTTCACCTAACGGCCCGTCTCGTTTCACCCGGTCGAGGATTTGGCACAAAGAGAAGAGGCAGTGAATTCAGAGGCAAAAACAACAGTTAAACATATATTTATTACAATTTGGAATTCCAAAGAGGGAGACACTTACAAGTTTTATCACAGCATCGGATACCTTAAGTTCTCTGCCTGTGTCTGAAGCATGTCTCAAAACTTACACGTTGTTCCTTCCTTTTTAAACCTACATAGTCCAAGCGGGGGCTGGACCAACCTTCTTTTTTCTAAGTTTCTGCTGAGAACATCTGTTTCCTGACCTTTGACCGTTAAATGTAATCTATTTTCCTAGCTTGGTTCCTGGAAGTTAACTAAAACAATGTAAGATCTTATGCAAGCATTTTTAACAGTGTTATCTGCTCACAAGACTGTCATATGGCCTCGGTCTAAAGTTTGAATGCACCCTTTGTTTTACGAACATCCTCATCTATTTAGGTTACTGGGTTAAGTTAACATCTTTATTACTTTAAACTACACTATTATATATATATATATATATATATATATATATATATATATATATATATATATATATATATATATATATATATATATATATTAGGGGGCTGGGCAACGATTCAAATATTTAATCGCATTGTATTTACAAACTCCAAGAATGAATTCAAAAGTAGTGTAAAGAGCACTTTTATTTTAATTATTCTGCTGCCATATGAACAAAAGTGCTGTAACATTTGTAGCACTTATCAGTAACACATATTTAGTGTAAAGCTCAACTTAAACATGTAAAACAAAAAATAGCAATAATAATAAATTAAAGCTTATTGCCACTGACAGGGAATTCTCTTTATGGGGAAAAAAAATCTACCAAAAACAGACAATTTCTGAGGTAACAGCAGGGAGCAGCATTACCATTTTATGTTCAATACCAAAGTTTAACTTGGCAGTGGTTACAACTAACTTGTTTCTGTCATATTCGATGCTGGAAGAACTTTCAACTGAAATGCTTGCTAACTCGATATGCTTGCGTTGCTTGCGTTTATTTGACGTTGACACGCGGTTTTTTGTTGTTGCTTTCTCGCGTGAATATAGTGAATGGCAGGGAAAAACAGGCAAAAACACATGGATACTTTGAAACGAGAAGCGACTTCACCGACGGCGTCAATGCAGACTCCGCTCCGCTCCGCACAAAACTTGTTCCGTTCGCCAACTCACCGCCTCGCCTCGCCTAAGCTCGCTCGCGGTACCTGCGGGAAACACCGCCTTCCGCATGTCAGCTGTGTTTTTTTCCGGCCAGCACCTTTCTTCCTCTTTGAATCCGAGGCTTGGCTGACAGCGAGGTTATTGGCGCATTATCGCCACTTACTGTTCTGATTCAAACCCCTACACCGCAGCAACAGACCTTCACAAAATAAAAGCATGTGACCAACATGCGTTAACGCGCGTTAAAGAAAATATCGCCGTTAATAGTCTAATGAGTTAACGCGAAATTAACGCGTTAACTTGCCCAGCCCTAATATATATATATATATATATATATATATATATATATGATTATATTTCCATAACAGTGTCTAGGGATGTCAATCGTATTTTCAGGAATAATAGGATTTAAACAAGTTTCACTTGTTCCATTTTCTCTGAACCCATCCCCCATTCTCATAGAGGGAAATGCAACATTTATAGATAGAATTATATGCATTTTAATGAAATCAATAGCAAGAAGTATGCATTTAGGGTGGATTATATACAATATGTATCATACCAGTGAGAGTTGACTGGAATATTTAGGATTGAGAACATTTTACTAAGAAAACCACACTGAAGTTCTCTGAGCTCCTGAAAGCGACCCATTATCCACACAAATGTTTGAAGAAAGACTCTGCATGCATGGAGCTTGATTTTATACTCTTTTGGCAATGAAAATTGCCAAAGGAGTATAAAACACAGTTCACTGCCGTAAACTGTGTTCCGAGTTTACGGCAGTGTTGTTACGTCCACTTTTCATCACTAACTTTGGGCTCGTTCATCTATACTGTTTACAAGCTAGAGGCAATGGAGCTGGCTCTCTCTCTCTCTCTCTCTCTCTCTCTCTCTCACTCACTCACTCTTTCACACACACACCATGGGATGACATTGCCCTTTCTATTTTTACCTGCCCCTGGAGTAACCAGCCCAGAAAAGGGAAGAGGGACAGGCACCATGTCACATTCTCACACACACGTTTGCTTGATAAAATGCATATATATATATATATATATATATATATATATATATATATATATATATATATATATATATATATATATACACACACACACATATACACACACTCTGCAGTGCACTGGTACATATGCATTTTTTTATATGCCTGTGAAGATTTCTCCATCAGCTTCCCTGTTTGCCACCTTCAAAATTTGTCTGATGACACTGCCACAGCCAGACTCATACAAATGAGGACTACTTAGAGTACAGAGAGTGGATACACTGGTTAACATACAGAGAACTCATGTTCACTGGACTGGAGCCTGTTTACAGAGATGCTAATGGTTGCATGGGTTCTTGATCTGATGAAGAATCATTAACCTTGATCTGATGAAGAATCAAGTCTATCAGATCCTAATTTCAATATACACAAGCTTAGCTACTCTGAGGTGTTTCCATGTAAAATCTTATTGCATAGTTTTTTTTCTCACACCGTTCTGTAAATCAGCTGCAGCTTTCCTCTATTATTACCTTAAATATCACATATTTTTTTTACGTAACTAAACATTTTCACCTGTATATGCTGTATTATCAATGAATAAATGCAGTTGCACTTCTTTTTCTCTTTCTGATCAGTTCATTCTGTCAGGGTGCTGTCTATTTGCTCTGGTTCTGGGTCTTTTCCCACAGGTGGTGTTGGTGTCTGTGGGGGCGTGCCCCACACCTGCGGCTTGTCAGGAGCAGATTCCGCTGGCTTCTTAAGCAGTGCAGAGACAGACGGAAGATGCCAGAGCCTTAAACCAGTCGTGGTATGACGTGGCCTCAGACCAGTCCCAGATTTTTGTATTGTGAGTTTTTGCTCTTCTACCTTGGACTAATTTTGGCTCTTTTATTTTTGTCACAGTTTTGTGTTCTTGGATGCACTTACCTGGCCTGGAGTTTTGATGAGGAGTTGTTCAGTGGAAGTCCTTTGCTCAGATGTTGCTCTGGCGTTCCCCCTCAAACTTCCTAGGATGTACCTAGTTGGGGTGAGGTCCCCCCTCCCGGATTCCACTGGCACCTTCAGCTTTCTGTACTCTGGTCAATCCGTCTGTCCCTCCTACCTGTGGAGGTTGCTTCGGGTCTCTCGCCAGTTCAGAGTAGACACTAGTTCCCTCGGTGCTTACTCTTCCCTGCTCGTGTTTCTCCGACTAAGGGTAAGCTGCGCACAACCTGGCATCTTTCTGGTTTCGATCCATGACTCATTATCTCTCTTACCTTGCAGTTAACCCCGCCCAGGCGTTCAGGCCTCGATCCAGGCGTCTAGCAGTTCTGACTTGTTTGTGCACCTTGCTCCTTTAATAAACATCTTAAACTGTGTATTGGTCTACCGAACGTTTTCTGCATGTGGGCAAAACATTTGAAAAACATGACACATCCTCTTTTGCTTTAGAACTTCATTCAGCTTTATATTAATCTAGTGTGTAACTTTGTGTCCTGTCGTGTTTTGCCACTGTCACGCACGCAATTCCCCATTGTAGGACAATAAGAGTATTTCTATTTTACCCTATTCTAAAAAAGTGACAGAAGTAAACAGACTGAATGCATTACGAATGGGTCTGTGCTATCACTGCCTTGCTTGTGCTGAAACACTTTTAGTTTGCTGCATTCTAGTTAAAATTACTTTTGAGCTGAAGATGATACAGTTTTTTTTGTTTTTTTTTTTATAATTTACAAATATGATATGATCCAATTTCTTTTTTTTAGTGGCTGTGAGGTGCAAACCTACTGCAAGTACATAAATGCACTGCAAACACAAAAAGCGCTCCCAACACAAAACAGAGGCTCACATACAAACGCACGCAATGGAAAAATACAGCAAAAAAGAAACACTGCAATCACAGAAATTTGTCACACAAAGTGCAAACACAAATGATGCTGACTCACAAACACACAAAACGCATGCAAAGGCAAAAAGGCTGCAAGTAGCAAAAAAAAACTGCAAGTTTAGAAAAACTGCAAACTAGTTCTGCATAACGGAAGGGCATTAGTGTGCTTGAAACTTTAATCCATAGTAGTTTGCATTTCATATGTGTCAATCTTTGCAGTCAGAGTGATATAACAGAGATTATGCTTTTGCTCTTTGAGATTCACATGGTTGATTTAGTTCGATTTATAGATTCTGGTACAGGCAATCCATCAGAGACGGCTGCATAAATGGGGATATTATCTGTAAGGAAAACAGTGACTATGAAGATGAGTAATTATTTATTATTTTTAAGTTAAACCACACAAGGCTGACTTCAATGAACTGCTGAACCAAGTTACATTGCAAGTTAGATTGCCAAGGTAACAAATTGCCATTTTCTCTGCCCCAAAATAAGAGCTGAATCACGATGTTTGAACAACAGTACTTTAACAGTATAACCTACACAAAGTTGGTATTTACTGCATGACAGGAATTTGCTGCTCTCAATGCCTAGGCGATGTTACATCCAAAAAGCTTCTCTGTTCCTGGTACAGCTCCACGCTTTGTGTGATTGCCATTTTATCCAGAGTTAAGACACCTGGTCCCACCACCTTAATGCACAGGCTTACCTGAGATGAAGCCCAGGGGCCTACAGCGTTAGGCCCCTGGGCGTACCGTATTTAGGTAACATGATGAGCTGGAAAATTTTTCTATATAAAATTGATATAAAATATATCAATGTTTGTAGGTTGTCAGGCTCTCTGTCAATCACTAGGCATATGTCTATGACTTTAGATGCTAGTCTGTGGTTGCTGATTACCATCGATGGGCACAAATACATCAAAATGTATTTCCAAATAAAATACAAAATACCCACCTTAAAAATTTATCAAAATAAACTACAAAATACAGCAGCAAAAAAATGTATCAAAATAAAATACAGTATTTTTGTATTTTCAAAATACTACAAAATACTTAATTCTAACACTGCATGAAAAGTGTGATTTTCGTCACTATGCGGCACTGTAGATTGTCGTGGAAGTTCAGGTTAACGGCTGTTCACGGTAATTTGCAGGCAACACCGAAAACTGCCGTGAATTGTCAGAAATTGACGTGGGCCTTGCTTGGCGTAGTCCCCCCATGACCCCCCCTCCTCCTAATTCTAGGGGAGGCTTTAACATGTAAATGAAAATGCTGTGAGCTATACAAATGCAAATCAGGGTTGCAGGGGGAGTTTACCCATGTCTCGCATTCAACTCCCCTTCAACTCCTCTTGGACGCGATCTACAACTTTCAGCCAGTCCGCAGACTGACGAGAAGAAACTCATATGAGACAGTGGACTGTCTCATATGAGTCAGTCGGTACTGAAGCAATGCCAAGAGCGTGGAAATGTTCAAGTCAGAAGTTTTGGTTGGGTCATTCAGGTTAAAGTAAATTAAATGGGGTTTAATGAACTAAAAATAAGTCCCACTTTAATGGAGAGGTATAGTGAGGATTTAACTATATATACAGATGCATCTAAACTAACTGATAAAAGAATGGGTGTTGCTTATGTCATTCCAAAATTAAACATTAAAGTTGGAAAAAGAATGAGTGAAGATTTAGCAGTTTACACAGCGGAATTGATTGCTGTGTGGCTAGCTTTGCTTTGGGTGGAGGTCAATAGGCCAAGGAAGGCAGTAATTGCTTCAGATTCCAGCTCAGCTTTAATCAGTATTAAAACATTTCAGTCAAAATCAAGGCAAGACATTGTGTATGATATACTGCAAGCTGCAAATAATCTAATAAAGTCAGGAATTAATATAACTCTGGTATTGTACCAGCTCATATAGGAGTAATAGGAAACGAGTTAAAGCGCCGGGAAAACGGCTGCAAAGCGCATTCCCGACACGGGGGAAACAGATTTTCACGGGGGAACAGAATTGCGCACAACACCGGATCTCTCTGAACTCTGTGTGAAGCTGCAGTCCCGGTTAGAGGCGACGCCGAAGTACAGAGCCACGCACAGGAGGCGTCTGCACATCGGACCTGCCTCGGAGAAAATGCTGCCAGCATTTACCTACAACCCCGAGGAGGCAAACGGACAGTTCACGGGGTTGTAATTTTTGGATCCTCGCGTTGTATATAGGTGTTTGTTTTAATAAAGCTCTTTCTTTGCATAAACATCTTCCTGGCAAATGTTCATTTCCTGTATAAATTCATTCATGTCCTTGATGGTAGCCTAATAATAGTGTAGTAGCCTACATAGGATAACATGAATATACAGCATAATATGACTGAATAAATAAATAAATATATATAATAAATAAATATATATATATATATATATAAATATATATATATATATGTAAATAAGTTATTGGGGATCTGCCAACCAATCAGGAGTGATTTTACTTGTTTGAAAGAAGTGGTTCCATCCAATACTCAGTAAGAACGTTCAAGCCTGGCCTGGCCACGTGTGGTTTTGCTGCCAATCAGGAGCGATTTTACTTATTTAAAAATAGTGGTTTCAGCCAATACTGAGTAGGTTATTCAAGCCAGACCTGGCCAGCCGCGCGGGTTCGCTGCATTCATATGCTAATTAGGGCCATCAGTACAGCTGATCGCTCTCCACATACGTCAGAGTCCGGTTCCGACAATTTGCGGCACTGAAAACGGCAACAAGCGCGGGTTGCAAATTGTCGTTAACTGCCGAAAATGAGGGAGATCTGCGGTAGTTTACGGGGACGAAAATCTCACTTTTCATGCAGTGTAAGCACCTTTTTCTTCTATCCCTTCTCTTGTACACTATCTAGAAAAACATATGCTGACCTCTCATGTTAGACACCCCAATATAAACTTCTGCCCTGAGAAATGTTTAATAACTCAAGAAGCCCTTCCTTAAGTATACTTATGTACTCTATTGGTGGAATAGATTGCCCACTATGAATCAGTGACAATAACTCAAAGACAAACAATCCAAATAGGCCATGGGCCAGAATCTGTAGGGTGACTTTTCTGGTGCCAGATGGACTGGGCTATTTATTTTTACTTGCCATCAAGATCTCTGCCAACTGGTACCAGAGTATGCTATTATTGGATACAAACAACACCTTACGGACGCACCCATGATGAACTGGTTTAACTCGCACAGCTGACAATACAGCCATCTGATTGGCTGAGCAGCAAAACTCGAATCATGTGACCTCTTGGACCGGAGTGCAAAATTTCTATTTTTTATCGGCTATAACTTATTAATGTGCAAGTGAAATCATGGGAACATTGGTGTTTTGAGATCACTGCTATGTATAGCAACTGATCCCACTGTAAGAAAGTTGGCCCCTGACAGTTCATACGAAACTTCTTAAGGAGACATCCTACAGAATGTGGCCCACGGAATAAAATGGATGATTTATTTAGACATTTAAACTGGTAAGCATTTTAACATTTTAAGTGATTTAACACCATAACTACCACAGTGCACAACCTTGATCAATGTAAATACCAAAAAAAGTAAAAAATAAAAAATCTGGTTGTTACATTAATACTGTAAAACATAAAAAAAGGCAAATTGCAAACTCAAGTGGTGCGATCTAAGCTTGTGAACTCAACTTGTAAGCCTTGTGCTGTGTAACCTTACCTTGTCTAAACTGTGGATCAAAAGAAGTGCTCTAGTTCTCACGTTCTGCCCTCTACTCGCCCAGATTCAACCATAATTTGCTACATTACAATATTACTGTCTTTGAATTGTAAGGCATTACTCTACGTTTACATTACTTTCACCAAAATAACAGGAAATATGGATTTTCTCATGTGTTCAATACAGCTCATTACACGACAGGAGGTGATGTGGTATGACATAATGACTGAGCTAGGCTTAAGGCTAACAAAAGAACAATATAATGGTTGCAGTTATGGCTCATGGGACAATGTAGGTCCCAACCACTGAGCTATATAATACACTGGAGTGCTGATTTTTCCGAAAAACTGAAGTCACTGGCCGCCATCTTGCTGCTCCCTACTCTCACAGAATCCCATAGGATTTGGTTGCAACAACAAGCAGTTTTCTGGCTGAGGGAAAACGTTTCATAGGTAATTCTACAGTCAGTGGATGTACTAACACTATCAACTACTAGGAAATTAGGTGCTGAAATATTTTACATGTTATTCATATTAAATATATATATATGTATATATAAGTATGTGTATATGTATATATGTATATATATGTATACACATATGTAAATATATGTTTTTGTATATTGTTATTTATATATTTATTAATGTTAAACATATATATTTAAATGAATAAAATGCAAATATTTCAGCACATGACTTTCTCAGTACTTGATATTTTTAGAACATAACATAAAAGTATATGGCATTTGACATTTTAAAAGTCTTAAGTCCCCCCTGAACTTGAGAAAATCCTCGTTATTCGATGCTGTAGCGCACATATTCCCTAGTTACTGAGGGGAAATAGGGAGTACCAATATGGCGGCTGGTGGCTTCAAAGCAAATCGTTCAAACAGACGGTGATTAGCACTCCAGTGTATTATATAGCTCAGTGGTCCCAACGGCCAAAGGTCACTCACAACTTAATCTAGTAAAATATAGCCATATTAAATTGTATGTTGACTTTAAATGGTTTTCATCATTGCTAGTTGCCTTTTCTTCCACTTACAGTTGTGTAGACTTAATGCAAATAGTTTGAGAATGATGGCTAAGATATTTGTCCGTAAAAGCAACATTTTAGTTATTCTCACTGCTTGAAATGAGAAGTATAGCCTAACCATGTTAGATCTGTTGCATGAATGGCAGAGATAACTCAAATTCCCTTTCTACAGTCATCTAAACAGGGCAATCAGATTCCAGGACAAGCGTAGATGACTTTTTTTTAGTTCTTGGTTAATCTTTTCTGGTGCCAATTAAGCATTTCTCAATTTTGGATTAAGTAACTTCACTTACTGAGAATTGTACCGAGTAAGATATTACTGAAATTGTATTGGTAATGCCTTACATTACTGCAAAAAGCAATACATTACTGTAGCCTAATTAAATAACTTTTTTACTGCATTACTCCCAACACTGATATTGTGTAGGCTACATACAGTCAACAGTAGAACATTTATAAAAAAAAAAGTTAATTAAAACGGCCAACACTAGTATGAGCCAAAACTAGCCGACTACAAGTGGTGGAGAAGGTCACCTGTGGTGCTGCAGCAGCACACATATTGACAATGAGATACAACAGCCCTATGTAGGCTATAGGCTAATTGCATGAAACAAAAGGAAACCATGTAACATAACAATAACTTTAAAAATGTGATTCTTTGAATGTTCACTGGTGAAATCAACAACAGTGAAAGTAACACAGAGAGTTAGTTAGCAGCTAACAGTCTAAAGTTAAACAACCTAGCCTTACGAACACTGAACGTTACACTGAACAGGAACATGCAATAAAAAGAGTGATTCAAGGTTGAGAATAAATGAGTTACTGAAATAAACTAGGTAAATTTGGTTGCTCACCTTGTTTGAAACAACTTCCTTGACTGATCTGGACAAAGCACCAAGTAGAAGATACTTGACTCAATCTAATATGCAGCACCGTGCGTTTTGTGTTGATCGTGCAATGTGCCCACAGCAAGTGTGAAACAGTGCCAAAATTACCTAGTGGCCGAGAGTGGTATCACAGGGACTTGACTACAAAGATGCCACAGACACTATTTCATGCTTTATAGATAGTTAGATGTCATCACAGACTGTGTCTCACAGAAAAGCATTTTACAGTATTTTGAAAATACAAAAATACACAACACTGAAGTATTTTGATACAAAATATAGAGGCATATTTATCATTTCAATAAAATACAAATTACAAAATAGTATTTTGTATTTGAAATACATATTACAAATACTTGTATCAGAAATACTGCCCATCCCTGCTGATTACTCCAAATTAAAAATTACCCACATGGGCTCACTGATTTATGATCCATGGGTTGACCAATCAGAACGTGAAGAGCTAGTTTTTGGCTGTGCACTTACCCGGTAAAAGAATGACAGTCTTGGTAACACTTTTTTTATCACTAATACAAACCACTGGAAGCTCAGGCACTGGGCACCACAATTACAGCTTTCTGAAAAGATCACAGTTTTCCACCTTATTTTCTAAAACCACTTTTCTAATATAAACTATAATGCATCACTAGATAAATAGAAGAACTTTCTTGTATAGTTTCCAAATTTATGGGAAAAGTGGAAATGGTTGGGAGAAAACAAAGCAAATAAATGACGTGATTGGTCTCTCTGTTCCATATATAGGTAGAATAGATTATTTTGCAGACAAAACGCAGGTTGAAATGTTCTGTTCCCTTGTGTAGCTTTAGTACAGAAAGAGCTTCAAATGTAGACAAATAGCTGTGTATGATGAGTTGAAGAAATTATGTTACTTTATTCATAAATCTGCCTCTCCAGCTTTTCAACTGTGGTCTCCTGACTGCAGGAAAGCAGATTATTTCAGGGGAACAGAATTTCACACAAAATTTGGATCGTGCCAAAATAAAAAAAATCCATGATCAAGTATGCAGCAAGAGAGAGTCTGGAGGACCCTCCAATTAATGTCAACTGAACATGCATCCTTCATGGTTTGTATATGGTATAGTGTCAGGGTTCAGTTTTGATTTGGGTTTTTATTTACTCCTGTCTGGGTTTAGTTAGGTTCTGGCTTTTGTTTTGGTTAGTTCAGTTTCCTCCTACCACTCCCACTCAGCCTTCTACTGCAGTTAGTCACACCTGCCAGCTACTAATTAGCCAGACTCACTTCACCTGCCAGCTTCCCTACTTAAGCCTCACTCTGCTGTCAATCCTTTGCCGGTCCGTCATCATTCTACACCCTCTCCATGCCAGTCCCTCTGTAAGTCTTTGTATTCTGCTGCTTGTGTTTGGAGAAGCTTTGCTTTTTGTCCAGGTGTCTCCAGTGATCCGCTAACCTGACTAGCCGCTCTGAGTAAGCTCTGCTCAGTGCCTGGGGTCTCCAGTGATTGGCTAACCAACCAGTACTTCACCTTCCTAGCTACCCAGCGTTAACGGACTTGTTCTCCGGGCCGTCAGCTCCAGTACCACCTCCTCCAGTCCAATAACAGACTTTGGTTTTCCTCTTCCAGCACTCCTAACTTTCAATAAACTGTCAAAACTTGCTCTCTGTGTGTGTGTGCTCAACCCGGGTTCAAAAAGACAAATCTTGACAGTATAGTATATGGTCATGACTTTTTCTGCAAAGAAGACCGGGGGGAAAAGAACTTCTTAAAATCTAAGAGTGCTGTATTTACTGATTTTGAGCACCCTGTTTAGGTTTTTAAAAGTTGTAGTTTTGCAATGATTTTATGGGAATATGCATGTTCCTTTGCCTAGAATATACTGCAAATTTTGTAAAAAAAAAAAAAAAAAAAAAAGGGACCATTGAAGTGCTGGTGGCACAGGGGTAGCATGCACAGCCCATATACCGAGGCCTTAGAGCTCGGGGAGACCCAGGTTCGACTCCGATCTGCGGTTCTTCTCCTTCTCTCAGCCCCCCATTTCCGGTCAGCCTACTTCTGACAAAATGACCACTAGTGCTATAAAAAAAATGGTTCTGTGATATCTGGCATTCAGGCCATATCACTGTAGCTGTGCCGTTCAAATTGTGTGTACGCATGTCTTTGCACATGCTTGTAATCTTATAAATAGATCTCAGGGTATCTGGTGAAAAAGCATCTGCTTCAAACTGTTAATGGTTTTCTTTGCATTTTCTGTCGTATTGGTTGGTTTATTAAATATAAATTATGACACTGATAGTTTACTGCCATCATTACAAATAGTGATGCGATAAATGGGGAAGGTTTTTATGGGAGGGCCTGCAAGACCCTTTGGCCCCGGGGCCTACCAGCAGGTTACGTAGTCCCTACTGGGTCCAGCTTAATGTGTTGCAGTCTTCTTTGCTGGTTTCTGATGTCATGGGGAGAAAGACCCATGTCCTTAAAAAGCATGTAGCCTGTTGAGCAGGCAGAAAAATTGTCTTTTATGTGCATTTGCTCTATTTAATGCCTAAATTATTCTTTATGCCAGTGGCCTTCATCTGATCTGTGGTACAAATATGGCGTAATTTATTTTGCATAGTCAAAACTTTCTTTTGTAGGACTGGATACACTTTTCTGTGTTAAAGCCTCAGTGTGTAAGATTTTCACACTAGAGCACCATCGTGTGGTGTGCTAAATGAATTACAAACAACCTCACCGTTAAGCACGTAATAACTACTGTGGAATCTGCGGAGTGTCATAAATGTGATAGTGTCAATATGTTTTACATGTATTAGCTTCTGCTAATACCTAACAGCTACGGTCATCGTGTGAAATGGTTTTTGGCACTGTTGCCAAGTCTGCTGTTTTTTTCTCTCAAAAGTCTCCTTTAAATTCCGTGAGTCCTGTTTTTTTAAAGAATTGTATATATATATATATATATATATATATATATATATATATATATATATATATATATATATATATATATATATGTATATATATATGTGTATGTATATATATATATATATATATATATATATATATATATATATGTGTGTGTGTATGTGTGTATATATGTGTATTTATATATGTGTGTGTGTGTATATATGTGTTCTGTATATTATATATATATATATAATATATATATATATATATTATCTATGTTGTGTGTGTGTATGTGTGTATATATGTGTATTTATATATGTGTGTGTGTGTATATGTGTGTATATATATATATATATATATATATATACACATGATTTCATTCCAATTCTGAAAAGTGCTTGAAAAATAACATAAAAATATGTTTTGTACAAGCATGTATTTTATTAGTGTCATTTATTGCAAAATTGCACATTAAAATGCCCAAACAGGCTATTACACTTTCAGAAATAAAAGGATAAAATATGCGATTAATTGCGATTAATCTCGAGTTAACTATCGACATTATGCAATTAATCGCGATTAAAATTTTTAATCGTTTGACAGCACTAATATATATATATATATATATATATATATATATATATATATATATATATATATATATATATATATATATATATATGTATGTATGTATGTCACAGCTCCATCACTGGCTCATTCACTTCTAAGTGTGACAACAAGCACTAAGTAAAAAAAAAAAAAAAAAAAAGCTATGATGGAGATAGCAGGCACGTAGTGTGGGATCTGCTGAGCAATACGGGAGTTAGAATATTCTTCGTTCCCAATGTGAGACACGAAACAAATGCTATGAAAGAGAACTTTAGGTTACTTTCGTAACCCCGGTTCTCTGAGTAGCATGAGTGAGTGTCTCACCAAACCACCCTCCTTGCTCTAACGTTGCGAGGAAGAGGTGATTGTTTTTGAATAACTGTCAGCGCAGTGTCAGCCCCTTATATAGGGGGGGAGGGACCCTGCCATCTCTGACACTGACAGTCCAATCCTGGCTGGCGTAATGTAAAAGGAGCTTCTGATGAGGTCACGCTGAAGGCGTTCCCAATGTGAGACACTCACTCATGCTACTCAGAGAACCGGGGTTACGAAAGTAACCTAAAGTTTTCACTGCACTATGTATCGCAAAGAAATCTATCCTCATGAATTGGAAAAGTAAGGAGAATCTCAGTATCAATCAGTATAGAGATCTTTTGTTGGATCATATTAATCTTGAGACAGCATCTGCTTCCACATCTGATCGATCTCTTTGGGCTCCTTTGATTAGCACCATCACTTAGTGGAATGGGGGGCGGTGGGTTGCTTCCTGCAGGGCGCAGTGGCTGGGTGGAGGGGTTCCTGGGACTCTGGGGGCACTCGGAGTAGGGCGCTTGGTGGATCTGACTCCAGGGTCTGTTGCCCCCATCTGGGAGGAGCTTGGGAGGCCTACGGGTGGCCTACAGCGCCGCTTGCGTCGCTCTTGGGGAGCTACGCGGTGACGGACGTGGGTTACTGACCTGGTAGCTGTGCTGTCGCTGGGTGGGTCTGGGGGCCTGGGGTCCCTGGCTCCCCTGTCCTTTGCTTCCCATCCCCGGACTCCTCCCTCTGCCTGCTCCGTCACACCCGCCACACATGTAGGTCCTTGGGGAGGGGGCGTTACTGGAGGTTGCCACTTTCTGGTGACGTCCCTCTCCCCAATTTTATCATGCATTTTAGACACTTTCACTTCAAACATTTTCACAACGCACATTCATGTAGGCCATGATATGGGGGGGTGGGGGGAAGACGTCTGGGGGGGGGGCTTATGTTGTGTGAGCCTCTCTTCGGACGGCTCCCTTCACCCCCTCTCGCATTTAGACATTGAGGGTTCTGGGTAGTTGCTTGGAGGGGGGGCACTGGCACCAGCTTCCTTCCGGAGGGGGGGAGGGCTGTGCCGTGCACCCCCTTCGGCGCTCCCAGTTTTTAAACGCACTTGAGAACAACATGCAACAACACAACTGAGCGGGCGTAGGGAGGATCGGGGTCTTCTGCACACCCCCGTTCTCCGATGGCGGCAAGGAGGAGTCTGGGGCCTGGAGGAGGTGCGGGCCACTGTGTCCAGGGTCTTGGCGGGGGGCTGCAACAAGTAGTCAGCGGCTTGCCAGGTCTGGGCTGACGCCTCCGCTCCCCCCAGGAGGGGCCGGGGGCAGGGGTGGCTAGGGTAAGGTGGGGGAGGGAGGGGGTTTATTAGGTATTTAGGGGGTGAGGGGGGCTCTGGCTGGGTGGCTCGTACGGGTCATGTTGGCCCGCCCTCTTCGGGGGGCCCGGTCCAGGGGGCGTCTGGTCTTGGGGCGGGGCCGGGGGTCGGGCACAAGCAGTCGTATAGTCGATTTGGGGTGACCCCCCCCCTCTGGTCAGTCAGTGTTGGATGCGAGTGTTATGTGGGAATGTGTGTATAGCGTCTTTTTTTTTTTTTTTAAATCTGTGTGTGGTGAGTGGGGCTAAAGGGAGGGATAGTGTGAATGAGTTTTCCTTTTTTTTTTTTTTCCCCAGGTATGGGTGTGGTCCGCTCCCTCTCCCAAGAACATCTCAAGTCTCCGCTAGGTGCGGAGCCCATCCCCCCACGTCCTGCCCTCCTCCGCTACGCTGCCGGGCGCCTTAACCCTCTGGCGCATTGGTGGGCTTCGGGTTTGGGGTGGGTTCCCGGGCGTGCCCCGGCCCATTCCCGGGGGCGGCTTCGCAGGGCCTGGCCCCCCAGGGCCCATGGCCAGGACCACTTCAGCGCAGCTGGCTGCCGGCGGAGCCCACGGGCTCGTCCCCGTGGCTCTTGGGGGCGTCGGCATTGCGGTGGCTGGGGGATTTCCTCGGGGTCGTCTCTCCTCTTTCCTTGGGGGGGTGCAGATTTCCTGTGGTGGCCCCTCTCGCGCGCACTGCTTTGGGGGCCCCTTTGAACTCAGCCAAGGACCTTCTAGGTCTAACATCGAGAGCCGTGAGAACATGAGCAGCCAGGATGAAGAGATCATGAACAGATAAGTCAGGTGGATAGTATTTTTTATACTATCCACCTGATAGTGGATAGTATCAGGTGGGTCTTTTGGTTCTCCACAACCACTATCGAGCTATTTCCTTCTGTATAATTTTCACCTAAACTAGTGCACTCTCACAAACTCCCACAGGTGCTGGGTCCCAGGTATTAAATGTTCACTTATATACAGAAAGCCTATAATTTATTTATTTATTTTCTTTCACTTTCACATGTCAGCTTAAATAAAAATACATATGATTTAGCAATGGTATCAAGGTGTTACTCGATTGTATCTGTTGCTTTATGTCCGTTGGTTGTGCTGTTCTTTTTGTGTCTCTTTCCAGGTGATGGAGCAGACAGAGGACGTTTTATCATTCTCTTCCTTTTATCTCTTCTTTCTTTCACCTCTTCTCTTTCTTTTTTTTCTCTCTCTTCTTGTTCTTCCTTTACTCTCCCACTTTCCCATTGTAGTGTCCATATAATTTGAAATTCTCCCTGCAGGAATCACAATAAAGCTATTTACATGCACAAATCAAGCGGAGCATTATGGCGAAAGCTGTTTGCTCCACTTGTGAAAGCAAAATCTGTCGAGCTCTATTTGGCATTAAGACATCAATTCTTATTGCCACATTGCTAGACAGGACACTGGGAAAAAAAACAAAAAAAACTGAGCTTTTTTTGGAAGACATGCGACTGGGTGCTGGTAGCCATGAGAAAAAAGGAGGTGGCTTGAATGAACATGATGATAATTACTGAATCAAGGATTAAGCTTAAATGGGTGAGCAGTATGCAGCAATGGTACAATAGATCAGTCATACTGGAAAATGAGCGACCGTACTTGAGATTATTGTCAGCAACGACGAACAAAAAAAGCATCCTGGTCAGCTCGGGTTAAACTGAACAAAACACATTCCTGTGAATGCTAAAGGTGATCAAAACTCACCAGATCCTAAGACAGTCGGGGAACAGAGGACCTAAAGATGGCAGTAAAACCATCAGAAGAGGCAACCAGTGTTGTTTCTGCTGTGATAAGTTAAATGGACACAAAAACTCAAATCATTTTTTTTTGTGATGCACACAATCAGAACAGATAAAGTAGCATAAACCAGCACACTCGAAATGCCTAAGAGTAATTACCTTTTTATACACAAAATTACAAATGAAGGCTCCCTCCTATTGTTCATTTATGGAACAGAGAAGATTCAAATAATCCCTCAATAAACCAAGGACAGCCAACACTAGATCACACTAACTCACAGTTAGAGCACACTAACTGGCAGAACCTAAACCCAACTGCAATTCCAGTATTTTATTGGATGATCCGGGCGGGTGTCCATAGTATTCACACCCTAAGGCTGTCTATTGAGAGCAAGTTAGGCGTTTCAGATGTTCATTATTTAAACAAACTTAGGTTTGTTTAAATAATACCAGGGCGCCTCAGGAGGATTAACCTACTAAACTTGTCAGTATTCTGTCTGACATAGATGCATATATGCACCAATGTTTATAACAGAATTTAAACTTCTAAAACTATTGAAAGATGCAACACATTGTTCTACCTTGAGAGATGTTAGAATGGAAAACTGAATAATTGCAATTCACCTGCCAAATCTTGGAGCAGAGGTTGAGTGAAGTCTATGGAAACATATAATCTGACTGAACAGAAACCGGGACGGATCGGAAGCATGGAATGCTTGCAAAAACAGCTGAGCATTTTAAACATGAAATAGAAATGGAGAGATACATCTCACCTGATGAGCTGAGGCAGGCATTTAGCGACAGTAAACACAGATGGGTGGAGCCTAGGAACAAGCTGAGCTGCAATGAGCGAAAGAGGGAGGAAGCGTCGACGTGACAGATATGGAGGGAACACCTGGTGATGCGCTAATATCCATGATACGGAGTGCCGTGTGTCTATGGATGAGATGCAGGAAGCATCAGTGGAAAGGAACAGTTGAGCTTGGGCTGAGGAAGGCACAGCTTGATGAACGGCGATCAAAGGAGACTTCTACAGAGAGCCTGGCAAGGCACAGCGAGCCGGATGGAAGTTGGGCGATGTTGTGAAATCAGCCAGGAGACACAAAATCAGACTATTTCTGAAATGCGAGAAGCTACAGACTCCCTCCCCTGGGGAACTGCCCATCACAGCAGGAGGTGCCAACACTGCAATGTACCAAGCCCCCTCAGATTTATCTTCCTATTTGTTTGTCGGCCCTTGATTAGAGGAGTGCTACACTGGAGGGATCTATGAACATGTGCTCAAGCTATAAGTGTGGCTAAGTCTGCAGTCTGTCTTTTGCATTACCAAACGCTGCAGTAACCAGCCTCTACAGAAACCAACTATTGTAAATTTTCTCAGTTTTACATGAGAGCTGCTGACACTAAAAGAGGCAGTTTCCCCACAGCTGGAGGGTGCCTAAACATTGGGACACCCTCCTCCACAGACTTGCAGAAAGCCTAAGGAAACACTTCTGCCGTGCAGGGTTCCCCAACGCTCGACGGGCGAAGCACAATCCATTGGAGCCAGTGTAAACGCATCCCAGGCTGGGGTACACAAGGAGTTTCCCCTGAGGGAGTGCTTCCTTGCTGCCCTGAACCAGTTTCAGCCTGGAGCAACTTCTTCTAACCGGATGGCCCAACGTCAACCGAACTGATAAAGGCAGAGGTTTGGCAGGGAAAGCTTAAAATGGTTCACTCTTAATGTGTTTGCTTTTTTTTAAAGGTTTGACCAAATTAAAAGACAGAGCTAAGCTACCCATTAGTGACATTTGAAACAACGCTATGCTAATAGCACAGTATTGTTATTTTTGACCAAGACATGTCATTTAAATCCCATATTAAACTGGTTTCCAGGGTTTCCTTTTTTTCACCTCTGAAATATTGCCAAAATTAGAAATATTTTGTCCAGGAGTGGACATATGTGATTTAAATCACATTACATATGTGATTTAAATCACATATGTAATTTCAGGCAAACATTTCTCCTGAAACCCTCTGGGCTTAAGGCGTAAATCACTTATTCTGGATACCATTAAGTTTGCCTAGTAAAGTAAAAAAAAACAACTTATTTTTGACAAGGACTGTCATGATTTGGGTTTTGTTTTGGTTTATGTTTATCATTTGATCAGCTAGTCTTGTCTTCCACCTCAGGTTTTGTTTCTGTTCTGTCTGGTTTTAGATTCTTCAGCTTCTGTACTGTTTTAATTTATCCGGTCTTTGTATTTAGTTCTGATCTCCCTTCGGTGCTCTGTGTAGTCTTAGTTTATCTTCTATCTTAGGTTCGTTCTTCATGGTTATTTATGTTCTAGGTTCTAGGGTTGGTCTAGTGTCTGTTCCTTTCCACGTGTTTTCTGTCAGCTTGTTTCCTCCTGCAGCCTCTTTCCCCCCTCTGATTACATCCACCTGTTTATGGTTAATTGGCTCACTCTCTCTCCTTTGTTCTCCTGCCTTTTTAAGCCTCCCTCCTCTGCCACTTCCCTGCCAGTTCATCGTCAATTCTAGTCATGTCAGTTGTGTCTTTCCATGTCAAGTCTCCGGTGAGTTTAAGTTCCACATTTTGTCCTGTAATATCTACCTCTGGATCATTTAAGTTTGCCATCTCCCGGTATGAATTTTTGGACTGCCGTTTTTGTATCATTTTTGGATTAGCATTTTGACCTCTGTTTTGCCTATATCTAATCATTAAATCCTGCTTGATCTCAAACCTCTTTGTCTGGTCGAATTCTGGGTCTTCCTGTCTCTGAGCTTCATGACAAGGACATGTCATTTAAAACCCATTAAACAGGTTTCCCGGGGTTTCCTTTTTTTCACCTCCAGAATAATGCCAAAATTAGAAATATTCTGTCCAGGAGTGATGTTGAAAACTAGTCCCTGCATTTGTTACTTCAAGGCTGGGCTATTGTAATTCTTAACTATTAGGAAGTCAACAAAATGCAGTTCTAAGCCTTCAGCTGATCCAAAAGGCTGCAACAAGAGTTGCATAAAATATTTCTCCAATTTTGGCTTCTCTTCATTGACTTCCTGTTAAATAAAGAATAGAATATAAAATTCTCCTTCTCATGTTTAAAGCCCTTAATAATCAAGCTACATCATATATCAGGGATCTGATCACCCCATATGTAATGATTTTTAATGAACAAATCATTCTAGAAAATGTTATTTTATGTAATTCAGATTTGCATTGTGAATTGGTCCTGCGATGGACTGGAGACCAGTGGCGGCTGGCCCATAGGGGGCGCTCGGGCGCTGCCCTCCCTAGATGTGGAGGGGAAAAGTCAAAATATATATAGATTTTAAAAGTATTATTAATGTCAGTTTTTACTGAATAGTACGTGGCTACATGTAATAACAATTATTAAAACACTTCTACTAATTCACTCTACCAATTTACTATCATTTAACAGTGCATTTCAACCAACAGAACATATCATTTCTCTTCTTCCACACTTTTAGGCTGTCACTCAAGGAGCCCCACAAGTGTAGCGAAATAACCAATCGTATACTGTTGCTAGGGTAAATGTATAAATATTTGGCTAATCAGCATTGCCAAAATGAATGGCTTTGGGGCTCCTGGAGTCTTTGCCCCTGCTACACAGTGATAGGTGTATAGAACAGTTTACGCGTGACGTCAAGAGCTACATCCGGGTCACGGTGGTAAGCAAAAACAGTACTGTTTTCGTCTACCACCGTGACAAAACGGGTGAATTAGAGCGTACTTTTAGCTTATTTTTGGAATCTAAACAATGCCTACGACTTGTTGTGCTCCCAGTTGCACATAGAGGCATTCCAAATCGTCTTTTGTTTATCGAAGGACGAAGAAAGAAGAAAGAAATGGATAATTTCAATGAAAAGGACGCAGGCAGACAATCCCAATCGACTGTGGGAGCCATCATACCACGACAGAATTTGCAGTCTACACTTCATCTCCGGTAAATACAACTTAATTTTGCACTAGTCATTGTTCTACTTTAATCATTATATAAATAAAAAATTAGGATATATATTTAAGTCAAGACGTAAACGTTTGTTTCGTAATAATATACGTACATGTACAATGTATGCAAACCCTCTGGCATGAGTCTGTGAAAAGGATTAATAAGACAAAAACACCAAAATAATCCTTTGTGAACAATTTTTTTTTTATTAATTAAATGCTTATTGTGGAATCGTAGTAATTTTCCGACTTTTAATTTAAATGCATGTACTGGGTTAGGCAGGGAAATCTATTGGCCAGCCCCACCAAGATTTTCTTTCACCAGCCGCCACTGCTGGAGACCTGTCCAGGGTGTACCTATTGACAGCTGGAGATAGGCACCAGCTCCCCTTGCGACCACAGGGGCGATTCTAGGATCTGACCTTTACGGGTGCTCAGCCCCCAGTGTTGACTGTGATTCCTGGCATGAACAACAGGCTTTCCATGTTTAGTCCAGATGTAAGATTCTTGCAGTTGACACATTTTTGAGCTAAAGCTCATCAAACAAGCTACAATATAGGCCCATCCAAAAGTAAGTAAAAGCAAATTGCTAATAAGGTAATAAATCCCTACACATATTCTTTATGAATGTACATACTGAACTTTGTTGTTTTTTTTAAACTCAGATTAAGAGAAACAGTTTCCTTATTAGGAAAAAAACATACAGTTCAGATTTAACTTTTCAGACAGGCATTCTGAACCCACGACTGCATCTACTGAGCTCATGTTTAGGAACAATTCATTAGAACAGCTGAAGCGCTTCGGAGACAGATGCCACATGTGCAGGAAAGAATATAGCTGCACAAACGAATATAGCTTAAATTCATTTTGCGACCACATCAAAAGATTAAAAAAATGTCTTACTTTTTTGGTGTACCAAATTACCCTCGTAATGATGTAATATTTTATGGGCTAAGCCCCTGATGACGAGAATGTCTGATTTGTATTAATTAACTAATGGACAGTGTGGAAATCTATCTACAATAAAACCAATGTAAATAGTGTTCCTCTGTTTTATTTGTCTTTATCCTGATTCTAGAAGTAGAAATAGTCAAATAAATAGTACTATTATTTTGTGGAACCCTAATCATACTATTATAACTAAGCAAAAGTCTAAACAAAAAATAGTTGTTTAGGCGGCATCTAGTGTTCCTATATTGCATATTATGTCAAATAAATAACACCTGCTATTTATGCCTGAACTGCCTCAAATAGTCGACAATAAATGAAAACAATAACAACGAAATATTGATAAAAGGGACACTCACCTTTTCTGTGGCTGTGGCTAAGAATCTGACTTTTTAATAGTCTACAGTCTTTGTTTTGCCATCTTTCCAGCAGTCTTCAGAGCTCCTGCCTGGCACAGAATACATAGTTTTATAAAAAATATTAGGTTTTTGTTGATCAAATGTATTATTCTTCAGAATTAAATGCTATTTTGAGATGCTAACGTTAGTTACTTACATTTCTCCCGTTCAACAAAGCAAAACTCTCTCCTGCTTCTTTACAGAACTGCACTCAGCAGCTTTCACCTATTTTAGTGCAGATAATATTTAGTTTCTTAACTGGGACTAGTTTCGATTAGAGTAAGAGTGGAGTTAAAGGGGGTGTCTACCTTGTCAATCAAATGCCAGACGCGTTAGTGATTGGCTGAGTGGAGCACCAGACCCTGCCCCCGCTGGCCCACAGCAGCGCTCCGGGCGAACCTGTGCATGTACGCACGTCTGGCAGAGCCGAACCGACACGCAGGAATACTCTGAATCAGTCATTTTTTAGGGGTGCTGAGCTAAGATTTATTGGTGCTTGAGCACCCCTAAAAATGGCCTAAATACGCCACTGCTCGACAGTAAACCAAGATTCAGTGAATTATTATTTTTATTTTTCCTTGTGTTTGTTTTTTGTGTGTACATAGTTCCTTAGTTTCTTGTCATCTAAGTTTTGCTTAGTAGTTTTAGTTACGTTTCACTAGCCTAGTAAAGAGGATTTGTTGATTGAAATATAGTGTTAATTCATATAAACAGCATTCTATAATAGTGTTTTCTGGATGTTTATTTATTTATTTTAATACATTTTTGTACTTGAAGAGAAGTTTTCACTCAGGTATTCCATGTGTGCAGATTTTGCTGTTAAATGAATTCCAGTGCTCAAATCTCCCTTTCAACTATTGTCCTAACATAACTGTTTGGGCTGATGTTCACCAAACATTACCTAGCAGACCCATCCATCCATTTTCTGAGCAGACCGAGAGAGTTATTTATTTAACATTAAATAACTTACAAACATGCATAATCGCACAACAGCAACATTGGTGACGCTTTGAAAGAGTATCTGATACGTTTTTGATGTGCTTGCCAGACGAGATGGCCCTTTTTACCCTTTTTTTTTTGTTAAAGAAGAAGGGTTGGAATGTGAAACAATGTTCCGAATTTGACTGAGTCAGATTTTGAAAAAGTAAAAAAATTAAAATAAATTCCACCTGCGCTTTTCTGAACCATAGAAGGCAGAGCTGCAGTGAGAGCAGCTGTCAGTCAATATTCACCTGATTAGCCGCTGTGCACCAGGACACCCCTTAAATGATGAGAATTTAGATAGATACAAATAATTAAGGAAACTATGTCAAACAGATTAAAAAAAATAAACTGTAGCTACAACATGGACTGGACTCATTTTACTCCAACCCAAAAACATCTGCCAGACAAGGGGGCTGTTGATTCTCCAGCAGTCAGTGAGCGAGAGGCATGGACACAGAGTCCATCCTGAACAGGTTTCCAGTCGCAGGGCTCAAATTTAACCGTTTTATTAAATCTCAAAAAAGTTAATTGATTCCTTTTTATAAACTCACGAGTTGTGATAATGAATTGGTGAGCAATAACAGGCAAAACAGAGACTGATTATTGTAATGTGCCATCTGTGTAAAACTAAAATGTATGACATCATAGTGTTGGTTATGTGTCCTACATTGTCCAGGTTGTGGTTGGCCTTGTATGATCATAGGATTGATTTATATTGAATGTGGCAAGGAGCCAGTGGGGTTAATGTACAGGTGTGAAGTAGATGATCTAATGATACAAGCTGCTGTCTTTTGTACCAGTTTCAGTTTACGGACGGTTTTCTGGGGTACAGGGAGGGAAGGGAGCTGAAACTATAAAGTGGACTGTGGACCAGTTTTGGCAAAAGTGTGAAGGATAAACTTGATGCTACAAATATGAAAGTTAACCAGCTGATGATGTAGAAAGTGAAGGAGAGGATGGAGAGGCTGTCCAGGATGATGCCAAGGCACTGAAGCGGAAAGTTGGCAGAGATATAGGAATGGTCATTGCATATTGTAAAACTACCAGATTTAGTTAAAGTAGACTTTACACAATAAGCAAGTGAGGAAACTAATGTAGCATTATGTCCACGGTCCCAGGCATATATGGGCTGACTCAAAAAAAAATTCAGTCAAACTGATTATTTTTGCTTTAAATCCCTGGAATATATATATATATATATATTGTCATATTACAATATGAATATTTACAGTAAGCTATATTGGTTCATTACACAATGTAATACTGTATCTTCAGAATGAATTCTTACTATATATATATATATATATATATATATATATATATATATATATATATATATATATACACACATCAATCATTGCACAGGTATGTGAGACTATAATGAGCCACGCCTAGGAGAGGTTTTCTTTCACCAAGCACCTCATCAGTGGCACTCTGTTGAAAGGAGACTTGTTCCAACAACACAGCAGGAAGTTCCCAGATTCAGCGCTGGAAACCACAGTGGAAGCCTACCCTTCACTGGACAAGGCCAGACTTAAAACAGAATTGTCTCTGATCTAGGATAACGAGGAGTTCCAGAGTTGCAGTGGTGCACTGGCTCTCTATCAGGTTTTGATGGAAAACAACCTTCAAGACACATTCACCGAAACTGTACGTCTTCTGAACATCCTCATCACCACACCAATGACAATAACATCAGAATCAGAGAGGTGCTTCTCTACTTTAAACAGGATAAAGACTTTCCTTAGAAATAAAGACTTTCCTTAGGACAGTATTGAGCCGATCTATGGCACAAGATCGGCTCAATGCTCTGGCCATGCTCTCCACAGAGAAAAAATTGACACGGGACATTACTGATTTCAACACAAGGGTCATTGAGAAATTTGCCACACAGAAAGACAGACGAGCAAAGTTCTTGTACAAATAAGAACCCCCCACCCCATTTACTCTTTTATTCAATTTATTCTCTTTCTCTCCCTCGCACGCACGCACGCACGCACGCACGCACACACACACGCACACACACGCACACACACACACACACACACACACACACACACACAGTAAGAGAGAGACACATTTTGTCATGTGTAATTGTTGTATCTCATGCTGTTTATTTCCAAAATAAGACCTAAACTTGCTGTAAATGGTTAACTGTATGTGTAAAATGCTAAATCTGAGAAGGGACTTAAATGTTTATTGTGGAATTGTAGTAATTTTCCGACTTTTAATTTGAATGAATATAACTGGGTTAGGCAGGAAAATCTATTGGCCAGCCCCACCAAGATTTTTTTTCACCAGCTGCCACTGTTAGATTAAGAATTTTTTGACATGATGATGAAACTTAGCAAAATTAAATAAAATTGTCATACATGATTAAAATGTTTGAATTGAAGCAGACTCCGAGGATGTTATCTTGTTCTCTTCTTTTCCTATCCTTTATTTTTGTTACCTTTTTTCAATTTTAGTGTTTTTTTTCATCTTTTTTTCTCTTTTATCTTCCTGTTCTTCCAATTCTTAATGCTACATTGCCAGACATGACACGTAACAAAAAGGCTAAGTTTATTTGGCTTTGTCCCAGCAGAATGAAAACATCATACAATCCATGAGGGTGTTTCTGTGAGCTTCAGTGTTGCATAGTCCGCTTATTATAGGTAACTGGGGATATGCACAGACAATACATTATTACTGAATAAACAGAACTGAGCTTTTAGTGTTCAAGCTAGCTTAGCAGCAAGACGAAGTCAGAGATAAGCTATGTTTATTTGTTCTGAAATGATCCACAGACATTTAATATTTATTTTTTGTCTCCAAAAATAATAAGCAGCCTGTTCCATCTACCTTTGCCTCTTTGCAGGGTTTCATGCATGCTTTGTCCTGTAAAGTGCATGACAATATTAGTGTGAAAAGTGTCATCAATCTGGGCTCTTTAGAATATGAGGAGCAATTCAATGTAACATATGGCTGAAGGCTCAAAGAGAGAGAAGAGGCATGTGAAGGATCCGATTGTTAGCAAAGGATAGGTTTTTAGAGGGGAAAGTCAATTATGGCTCACAAAGCGCTTGGTTAAAATATCAAGGTCGCCATACTGTGATAGCCTCAGTATCCATGCTGTGTCAATGTGCCATTTTTCATTGCTTTGTGTCTCTTCTGGAGGTTAAACTCATTTGAGCTTCATTTATTAGCCCTAAAGTGCTGCTGTGTGCAGGAGTTGGGCTCTCAGCTATATGAGTCTGAGGTTCAAAGCACAAGTTGGCCATAGGGAGACGTAGAGTGGGCAGGACTTAGTAGATATCACTGAGTTGAACATACATCCATTTAATAGTAACATTTACCGACCAGATGCGATGTACAGAGGACACACAGCATTCCTTCAAACTTAATCTAGGTTTATTGTCAATAAACATTAGACATGATTAAGGAAAGGTAAGGTAGGGTTGTTTTTTATCTTAATAACAGTGTTAGGAGATGTAAAAATCAGTACAGTCCTTTTCTCACTGAGATGTTTTAAACATTTTGGACAAACCATTTTTACATTCTTATTGCAGCGGTTGAAGGTCAAGGTAACTACAAAGGTCTGGCAGTAAAGCATATTAGGCCTATTTCTCCAGCAGGGAAAAAACAACAACATTGGGTATCGTGTTACATATTAATGGAGAAGAAAATTACACTGTCTTAAGTCAGTCTTTCTCAATTATTTTTTGTCATACCCCCTTTAGGAAGAAGAAAGCATTTCATGCTCCCGCAAAAAAAAAAAAAAAAAAAAAAAACACCTCTCAGTGTCTGCCGCGACTGTAAATAGTATAATTTGTCCATAAAATTCTTACAAGAAAATGGTGTTAAGTGTACTTACAACACAAGTAGGCTACACCATTGCATAACATTGTATCCTTGTTACAAATAAAACAAAAAAATAAGAAAGTAATATAGATACTCGTACAACAAAGAATAACTTTATTACCATTGTTTTTTAGTATCTAAAAGCCAAAATTTTGAGTATCAAAGTGCTTGCAATTGGCAAAATTTTAAAATAAACGAAATTTCTCTCTGACTTCATACTTTTTGTAAATATGTTCATTCTCACATATTTACACAAAAGTAGTTCCTCACACAGGGAGTTTGTCATATCACAACATGCGTGGGCAATAAAGTCTTTGTTGCTCTCAGTTGCTTCATCAAATTGTAAGGCAAAACATTTGTCTTATAGTTTCTCTATTAGTTGTTCTTCGTTAGCAATGTCATTTATATGTCGTGTGACAGCATCATTGGACATAGGCATAGTTTTTTATTTTTGCGCCACTTGTGTCATCCAGCAAGACAGAAACCATTTCTAATGCTGCACAACCCGTCAGGCCCCCTTCACCCCCCTCCCCCCACCTCACCCCTCAACCCCCTGGCATCACACCGGGCACCCCCTTGGGGATGTGGGGGGTGTGAGGATAAAACTCAAAACTGTTTGTGTGCAGGATTCATGGGATTTGCAGAGATGGTAGCAGTCTTTCACCTGACCCTTTACCTGTACAAGTCCTGGATGAAGAGATGGTCAACCCCACTGATTTTTTTCTGCAGACCTAATTGTTGCATTATGGATCTGTCCTGTTTTTGGATAAGTCAAACCTCACAGTGATGGACGAACACATGACTGACTGAATGATAGAAGATGACCAGCAGCTCCTGTGGAAGGAAGAAGTACCACCTGTGGAAGGTTGTACTTATTGTGTTGCTGTAGTGGAAGTACAGTCTCTGGTGGGTCTTCTGAGTAATGTGTCAGTGCCATCGCAGGTCCTGAGAAAGGCTGGTCCCTAGGACATGATCCACAGTAGAAACAGTGGTGTTAAGGATCGAGAAGGGAGGCAGTGTGGGTGAAACAGTTTGTCAATACCAAGCAATGTTAATATGATGTGCAATAGATAGGTGCATGAATTTAAAATGCATACAGGTGGATGCACAGCAAACTCTCATTGTTTTAGTATTCATATCTCAACTCTGGAAAATTGAGACAAAAAAGAGTAAAAAAAAAATTAACGATTAAATGCTGTTCAATATATGAAATCAGGGTATTACTGTGTTAATACTGAGCTTATTTGAGTGTTTTGTGTTTATTTTTGGTTGTAGCATGTTTGATTCATGTGCTGCTGATCCCTATTGCATGAAAAATTTAAACGTGTCCACTTTGAAGGGTCATCATGATTGATCCATGTTCTTTTCCTTATGCTTTATTGGAGTGGCACTTGTGTATATGAGAGTGCATCTGATTAAATGTAAGTTTGTATATTTTGTGCACGTTGCCCTGCACTTACGATTGTGGCTCATCTGCAGAAAGTGTTCTGAAATTAAATGGTTCCATTGACATCTTCTTTTCCAAAGGTGATCCAATGCTGACTCAGGTTCGGTAGGAAGAAAGCAATTCCTGAAGGGCATTTTTTCCAATTCCCATGTTCCTAGAGAATGGTACTGTGGGACTCACACTAACCCTGCCCCTCACAAGGAATAACTGAACACAGAAGGGAATAAACTGCTGATCTAAGAAATAAGTAGATAACCGCTGTCAGGTCAAGGAGAAGGGAAAGAGACAACCATGTAATAACACCTTTTATGAGGATTTTTTTTAAAGAATAAGTAAGTTAAAAAAGAAACAAGGAAGAAAAAAATAGTTCTGAACAGCAAGAAATAGACAAAAATATCAAGGAAAACAGATGAGTGTGTGTGAACAAGATAACACAAATAGTAGAGGTGACAGAGAGTGATGTGCATGAGCTAGACAAGCTTTGATATTATCCAGCACTCTCTTTATGACAGCTTTTTTGTGATAAGGGGTGATAGCTGGAATGTTAAAGGTGTTGGCTTGAAAGAGAGTTAGATAAAGAGTGAGAAATAGCGATGGTGAGAAGATTAAATGGAGAAAGGATAGTGACATCACTTAGAACATGAAACCAGCCAAGGAATATTGTGCCCTTCAAAACGGGAGCCATTTCACACCACTACACGTACACAAGCACACAAAGTGTTGTGCTTTTTTACTTCACAGCACAGTATAGTAGGATAACCTTTCTTTGCTGCCCAGAATTACAAGCAATAAATGTGCAAATCTAAATGCAGATCCTTCCTAACCCAATCCTTTTTTGAAAACAAAATATAAATATTCACATCAATAATATTGGATCATTATGGCGTGCAATGCATTGTGGAATGCAGTTGCCATTTTCCTGGACAAAGGCTTTTGTTTAGGTTGCTGATTTGGATGTCGTGCTGTGAGAGATAGAGATGCAAAGTGCTTCAAAAATGGACTGTACTTAAGAGATAAGCAATTGACTGTACCAAGACAAGCTAGAACCTGTTCCGAAGGTTTGCTGTCTAGAAAAAAAATCTCTAGGATCATTTGGATTGATCCAAATGTGCATGATAATTGGACAGACAATTTACATGATCTGCCACATCCGCCCACTGCCATTCTCAAAAGCTGAGCTTGTTTTCTATTTCATCAATAGAGTTAGTTTTTATACCAGTGATGAATTCAGAAATAGTAACGTCTCATTGGGCTCATTGACAGAGCAACTTTGTGTGGGTCCAGGATCTAAAAAATGATTTTGTCTTAAAGAGAAAACTGGTCATTCCAGGGGTATAAGCCCTGGCATCCACTCTGTATTTATGTTGGAAGTATTTAGGGGCTTATCGATTAATTTATGTATGACATTGATCGATAAGCCCCTCACAAAAGGTCTCCTTTACTTCTTTGTTTACTACCCTGAGCTGGCTAGGCTAGCACTAGCAGCCTGCTAAAAGAGCTTTGAGAAACACACATTCCCATAATTACTTTTAAAATCACTTTTGTTATAATTAAATATTACACATAACCTCCAAGGAGTGAGGGCAATTTATGGCTTAATATCTAAATTATTATCCTATGCGTGGAGGAAATAGAGGGTCTCCTTTCATTTGCTACCTTCAGCTGCCTGGGCTAGTGCTAGCAGCCTGCTAAAAGTTCCATGTAAAACAGCATAGCAAGCTTTCAAATTTACCAGTCTGGAAATACACACATTTGTAATCGGATATGACGTTGAAAGTGAGCTTTAGTCATCGCATGGCTGCTATCCAGAAACTCCAGCAGCTCTTTGTCAGTTCTGAGATCTTAGCTCGAGTTTGATTCCATGTTAGAAAACCGAAAGATCTCAATCCATCGTTCTTTTGCTTGAAGCAATGGGCTGAACAAGACTCATTGTCTGACTGTGGAGTTGACTACTCTTCTCAGATATTTTAATTATATTGAATTAAATGAAAAATAACTGAATTAATCCCAGATTGTTTTAACTCATACAAGTTTCTTCAGAGTTGTTACAGTGCAGTTCCCAGACCAGAGCCAGCCTTCTTTATCAGGTTGTTGAGCGTCTTTAAATCACTGGGTCTAATGTTGCTACCCCAAGAGTTGATGGCAGAACATCACACTCTCCACAAAAGATTTATAGAAGACATGAAGCATCTTGGTACAAACACAGAAGGACTTAATTTTTCTCAAGAAGTACAGTCTGCTATGTCCCTTCTTGTAGACAGTTTCACTGTTGGATATCCTTTGTTTTGTTTACATTCATGATAAAATGACTGTTTCAACACCATATCATAAAGCAGCCCTCTGGATTCAAGCTCTTGTCCATCTCAGATACACCTGAAGACTGTTGAGTCATCTGAGTATTTCTGCAGATGACATAACTCTGTTGAACTGGAAAGCTGACTGACTTACACAGAAAGAAATGGAATGGTGAGACTACAGTCCACTGTGGTGTTCCTGTGCTGTGACCACTTGGTCAGACACATGACCTTTGAATCATACAAACTGTGGCCCATGAGTCAGGTAGTTGTTCTAGACGGTTGAAGCCCTCAATGTTTGTTTGTTTTTTCCTGGAGTTTCTGACAAGGCAAGTCAGGCTGAATTGGGTTAAATGCACTGGAGAAATCAAAGACGATGATCCGCACAATCCTGCTGGCTTCATCCAGATGACAGGAGGATGTGTATGATGGTGTTGGTTCAACCTCAACTCCACACCAATGGGCACTCTGCAGTGGGTCTTGATATTTGCTTGCCTACTTATCCAGGTGGGCCAGCAGGAATCTGTGTAGAACACACATGCAGTAGATTTATAACAATGTAATATAGCTGTCACATCTTGGAGCATTGAGATCACAATTGCTTTTGTAGCAGGCATTTTAGAACCAGAATCATTATTCAGCCATGATTGACTTGACAGACTCCAATTCCCAGGATGCAACGCGGTCACCCTGAGGTCCAGCCCAGAGCCATAGAGCTAAAAAGAGTCGCGACACTCCCATTGGACTCCGTTGTACGCTGTTTGCCGCCCACTTCCGGGGTATGCAGCCTCGCATAGTTCCAAAAAGCCATTCTATGGCGTCGGACATCATTCACTTCCATTGCTGACTCTCGAGTAACTTCTGAGGTAAGTTGATTAAATAGCTACCTGTTTTGAATTGTCAACTGTCTATATTGTATCATAGGTCCTTTATGATGCATATACTGATCTTTATTTGTATGTACACAGCGTAATTATATATATATTTTATCTTGGTTGACCACCGATTGTCTGCTAGTTTTGTTAGCACTAACGTTATATCCAGGCGTAAGTTGATTAAATAGCTACCTCTTTTGAATTATCAACTCTGTATATTATATAAATAGGCCCTTTATGGTGCATATACTGATCTTTTGTTGTATGTACACAGCGTAATTATATATATATATATATATATATATATATATATATATATATATATATATATATATATATATTATTATTATTATTATTATTTTATTTTTTTTTTATCTTGGTAGACGACCGATTGCCTGCTAGTTTGTTAGCTTGACGTTATATCCAGGCCTAAGTTGATTAAATAGCTACCTCTTTTGAATTGTCAACTCTGTAAATTATATTAATAGGCCCTTTATGGTGCATATGCTTATATTTATTAGTACGTGCACAGTGCAATTTATAAATATATTCTTAACTTGGTAGACAACCGATTTTCAGTAATTGCCTGCTACTTTTATCTCGATTTTGCCAGCTGTGAAGAAGGTATCGCTACACCAGAAATTACACAGTTCATTAGTGAATCTCTGACATCTTTTATTAAGTAAGTTAGCCATAGTGCTTACTGGAACTCCACAGGTGTGAGTCTGATGTATGCAAGAGAAAGTATTTTTCTAGGCAGTCCTGAATGAACTGGCTTTAATGAACATATTTGTGCCCTTGTCTCAACAGATCTTGCTCGACCAGCAGTATCGTTGTTGTGGCCATCACAGGTTTCAGTGGAGCGCCCCACCCCCCCAAAAAAAATGGTTACGATACCTGTTCTTAACGCCTGTTTACACATTTGTTGTTCTTGTTCACACATTCTGTACGTATGTTTGTTGATATTATTTATGCTTGTTCGCATTTTTTTGTTCCACATTGTTAATTTTTATCTTATGCCAGCTTATACCTTTATTATTAATGTTGTCCTTCCTTTCAGCCCTGATGCACTCTGAAGCCTGATGTATGTGGAGGATTTTTTTTAAATGTATTTATAATATTCCTCCCTGTTCCTTCACTTTGTTCTTGTTTTTCCAGTTTGATACACACACACACATCTTGTTGTCTCACTCAGTATTTTTTATTAAACAATATTTGAATCATTCATCCAAGCTTAATGAGTTGTTATTCTTTAATATATTTGATTCTTTGTGCATGGCTTAGTATTAAAATTATCATTGTTGTGTGGCCAACTTGTGCCTCATGAGAAAAAGTGGGTGTAAATGCTGAATGGACTGTTCTTCCTCAAAAAAGCAAAAAGCAACAGCAGAGTCCAATGGGAGTGTTGCCTGTCACTGTTCTCTATCACTCTCTCTGCAGCTAACCTTACTCTGTGTGTTAACCCAAAGACGTAGTGCAAAATCTTAATAGCTCTGCACCTATAGACCCAAACAGATAAGCATAATGCTTTTGATAATATGTGAATGGCTTAATATTAAAATTATATTCTTAGTCTTAACATGATCATGTTTCACGTTGTGGTCTGGGGGTGACCACTTATCAGAAGTGAGCTAGCTGCTAGGCGAATGCTGAATGGACCACGGCAGACCCAACGCTACCACCAAGGTAAGCTAATGGCTGAATGGGAATTTATAAGCAAAATCACGGTAATCAATAATACAGCCCAGTCGCCATAAAATGAAAATCATGAGACATTTGTCATCACATGAATGATATGGAAAAGAAAAGTTAAGTTAGAGCCGTTCTAGCCTGTACTTCTGTCCATACGAACATGAACATAAGCTTTTCCCTCCAAAAATGTAAAACGTATCTAAGTAATATACAGCTTTTTGTTGTCACCCTGCCTCTCAAAATGGAAAAATGACATTAACAAATATGTAATCGTGCAATAACAGCTGAAAAAGTAGTAGGGTGTATGTTTATATATGTATTAACCGTTAAATAACGCAATCGCTGCTGTCTGTCCCATAGAAGAACATGACAGCCAGCGTATGTTTTGGAACTATAGCGGTCTACATGAACCACGTGACTGCCCTGGCGGTGACATCAAAGAGTGTCGCAACTCTTTTCAATCTCTATGGCGCTGGTCCAGCCTATGGAGCCTTATGTTGTTGCCATGGAAATGACATAAAAGGTGAAAACAGACGACGCTCTGCCTTCTTCCTGCAGAGCAGCCAAATTGAGAAGACATACAGACAGCTATCTCCCGTTGGGTTTTCCCCCCACGTGGCACGTGGTTCGATTCCTCACTGGTCCAAGAGTTTGCCGAACTAATCCACTCCCTGTATTTCTATGCAGGAGGTCGCAACTTTTTAAACTATTTGAATTCATTTACGATTCTACTGGAAGCCGCTATTTTTCAGCGATCGTCGGCACTGCTGGAGCCACAGACCTACAGACGAGTTGGGACATCCTCACTGAGGCAACACCAAGTAAAAAAGGGCTTTTCCTTTTATTTCTCTTTTTCACCCATAAGGTGATATATTTGTGCCTGGGCAGAACCTATTAGGAAATAGTTTTAATGCTTAATTACTCCAAAAGGGAGTTTGTTTAACTGTGCTGGATATATTTTAATGTGTGTGCATGCATTTCATAAGTGATTTTGGCTGTGTTGTTTTTGTGTTGATGATAAACTGCCTACACCTATAACCGACTCAGAACTTTCCTTTCTTCTCCCTTTTCATCGTTTTTCTGCATTTTTCTTTGAAGTCCTTTGTTCTGAAGCGAGACTGCCTCCCGATCAGAAGTCCGGCCAAACTAGGCAGGGCGCGTTAGATACGTCATTAGGGCCGCCCCCTTATGTACTTATATATGTTGTCATAGTCGCCATCTTGGAGAGGGACACGGTAGCTCTAAACGGTTGGCTTAGCTTGTTGTGGAGTGACATCGGTTAGCTGCCACTAGCCGTGCTACCGGTAATCAGAGGAGTTGGAAACCAACCGTGCATGATTGCTAGCAACTAGTTGTGCCATACAGAAGCGGTCCCCATCTGGCTTCAGGTCTGTTTTCGGTATTCTGGTTGTGCTATCTAAAAGCTATTTTGTCTTTCAATGCTGCTATGTCAAGGTGCCAACTTTTTGAATGTGATGTCAATCAGTCTTAAACAACTGAATTGATTTAAGCAGTGCTACTTCTCATTTAATCCATTTTTGACTTGTTTTATTTTCTTTTGCATTTTGTTTTAAGTAGTGAGTAGTGTTTCCTAGTGTTTTATTAAGTAGAATAATTGCTGTAACAGGAATTATTATATTAATAAATAATAACGTGTGAAATTGTAATTGTTTGTGGTTATTTTGGTCCAGAAGTTGACTAAGAGCAAAAGAATACTTACTTTTTAAGTTAACAACTGAATTAACTGAAACATTTTCATTGGTTTGTGATAAAGAAGTATGGGTTAAAACTCCAATTACAATTATAATTTGAGTTATCAACGTTTGCTGGATAAGTAATCAGTCAACAACCGGTCAGATCAAACTTTTTCATCATAAATAAAGTTCATAACTGCTAATTAATAAACACATTGTTTGTGTTAATCATTACAGGCTTATAGCCCTTGGATCACAACCATTTGAATTAAATTTGTTATAGCTACCATTTGAGTTTGAATGATCTATTATTAAATTATAATTAATAATAATATTCGTAATCAAACAGGTTCCTGGCATAACTCCTGATTCTGTCATAACAGTTCTGACCCTGTGCCAGTTTTTCGACCATCAAACACCTGCCCGACTCAGAGTCTTCATCCACATTCAACCTGTAGCAGTTTTTGTCTGAATAAACTCTTTCTTAACATTAGCTGCTTGTGTTTGGCTGAATTCTGGGTCCTATTATTTCTGGGCATTACAACTCGTGCTGTAAGGTGTTCATTGTGTTTATCAGAAAGACAGCTCTGTTGCAGCTGACAGTTTGTGTTGATGATGTGTCAGGTCTGCAGAAATGTTAGCAGCCCTTTTCCTAGCCATAGACGTGCAAATCCTGGATAGAGGGAATGGCAGTTCAGATGACCTGCTCTGCAGACCTAATTCTTTGTTGTAGTTTGGATCTGTCAGTTCACAAGTGAGAATTATACCACAGTGGCCATTTGTTGCACGATCTTGATGTAACAATATTTTACTTTCACCATTCTGCTTAGAAATGCCATTAATTTGATAAGTAAACCCTACAACACATCAGCCACTATATAAAATATGAATGTGTTAATCTGTAGGCTACTTAAAATTATTTTAGGCCTGATGTTGACAAGAAGACACTTGGAGAATGGCTCATTTTCATCACCCCAAATCCTTTGAGGGAAGAGTTACTGACGATACTGCACATATGTACAAAGCGGCTAAGAAACAACAACAAGAAGTACTTGTTTTCCCCCTCCCATATGCGAGTAAAACTGGTGTTTTTACTTCATGAAGTAAAATGGAAATCTATTGTTATGGATTTCTTAGAAATTATGACTTTTATGCAGCCTGATCTCCCACATTGTAATCATTTGTCCAGATATAATAGATACATACAAATATGTCATAAAAAAATCAACTAAAACCCTGGACGTATATACGTATCTAGAATCAAGGTAAAAACAAAACTATTTGTGTGTGCAAAATAAGCTTAAGGGGAGTCGCCTTTTAAATACAAATGTACAAAAATATATTGTTCACAAATAAAACGGGTAATTTTCTGTAAGTACAGTGCGAACAGAGAGGTAGTGTGATGCATCCTTGCGACCACTTGTTTGAAGTAGCTCAGTGTATCAAGCTCGGTGTCACATATAAAACAGTTTGATGTAAAGACTTCTTGCCACCGAGCAGTTTATAGAGTGACTCCACGTACACGGTCATCATAAATATGTTGATGATGATAAAGATGATAGTCTTTTTCTCAGAATACAGAAGACAAAAGTCAAGACCACTGTGAGGCTACTTGAGATCGGAAAGGCCAGCAAAAATCCCACCTGCTCCTATGTGGAAAACTGACTACAGAAAGCTTCTGATTGTATGTTTCAGGATCTTCTGGAGAAAAGATGATGAAGTTAGATCTCAAAAAAGAACATGATTCATCTCAAATGTAAAGGAAGAATTCTTTTAAAGGGATCCATTAATGGTTGAACATGTTGATCAAAATGTTAATCTCTCTCTCTTTCTTAGAGAGAGAGAGAGAGAGAGAGAGAGAGAGAGAGAGAGAGAGAGAGAGAGAGAGAGAGAGAGAGAGAGACTGACTCTTGAGGCTGCTGTTAAACCTGATACAGTGAATCCTTCATAGATAATGAAGTGGAGATATGACAGATGAGAGAGGATAGTGCTGGAGTCCTTCAGAGAGGAAAGGCTGAGAGAGATTCATGATGTTTTTGCCCAGTGGGAGCTACTTCATCACACAGCTTATGCTGGCTGAAAACCAATGGTGAGCCAAATCACTGGAGGCTACAGAAAACTGTAAATGAAGCCTGTTTCAGACTCCATATTGCATTTTAATTGATATTGGAACATGCATTTAGCCCTACATGAGATATTCCAAATGTCCATTAGAAAAACAGAATATATTTACATATCCCCAGTGTATATGCCATGTTAATGCATGGCCTTAAATACATTTTGAAGGGGCAGATCGAGGATTTTTCAAAGGGGGATGTGCACCTTAGGGTCATGTCAAGACAACGTGAGGCTAAATGACCAAAGAATGCCATCTTTACTCTTTCACACTACCCATATTATTCATCTAAGGGTTTTTGAATTAATAACCATTTGATTGGATGAACATAAGTGGAATTAGCATTACATTATTTTTATTGAAAAAGGATTTTTAAGCCAAAATCTCTCGGTTTTTACAGCATGCACAAGGATAAAAAGTAGTTTGAAGAAAAAATTATCCTTATCAACAATCAGTCAAAGATTTTCTTTATTTCCATGAATGATATTTATTTAATAAAATGAAATAAAAAGACCCAAGGACTTAAGAACAGTTTGGTATGGTCCAAGTGATAAAGGATTTTTGAATATACATGTATTTTAACAATATATTTCAACCAGATAAACTATATTAAGAAAAAAATTACTTAAGAAGACCCAAGGACTTAAGAACAGTTTGGTATGGTTCAAGTGATAAAGGATTTTTGAATATATTTTAACAAGATAAACTATGTTGAGAAAAAAAAAAACTTTAAAGTAATTTCAACCAATGAACATGTATGGTGAAGTTAAGCCATAAGCCCATGACAGAACAGTAAGACTTGACAAAGAATATTGTTCTCTTCTACAACACCTTCAACTTTATGATGACAATAATGGGTTTACAAATGTCAGCCTTCTGGGATGCTTCTGGGCAAATAATATTACTATTTAATAAATGATAAGTTTTTTTAATGAAGAGTAATTTTCATTTGAATATGCTTCTGGTGGAGGCTTCCGTGTTTGTTGAACAACAGTACTGCACCTCCCATTTTGTGACGTCACGTTGTTGGATCGGCTGTTGAGCAAGTCCCAAGGCTCTATGTGTGTGTTGTGTAGAGAGTTAGGTAAAAATAAAAACAAATCAGATATAAGGGAATTATTTCAGAGATTGTCTGGGGATGTGGTTTTTAGTAGTATTTTTAGTTGTCTAAGAAGAATAGGCATTATGTGGAGAATATAATAGATTAAGGTTGATCCATACTCCATTCTGGAAGGTGGCAGTAATGCACCTAAAAGTTGTTTGCCAATCGGGATAAAAAAGAGAAGAAAAAGAGGCTGTGTCACTACCCGATCCATACCGGTAGCACGATCCGTACCATCAGCTCATTTGTGCATGCGCGAACAGAATAACTTCCAGTAGGCAATATTTTGTTTTTCTTACTTTTTTATTCCTTTGTATTTTTTCGAGGCGGGGGTTTCTTTATGTATATCTTTGTATTTGCGTAAATATTGCATATTTTACAAATAAATACATATATATATATATATATATTTAGTTTTTTTAGTTTTTTTTAATATTAAAAATGTTTCCCAGTTGTGGTTAGGGAAATAATAATATATACACCATTTCTTAAAGTACATAAAAAACCCAGCTGTAAACACGTTTAGGAGTATAGAAACGTAATTTATTTCGAATATTCTTCAGGTTTTTTTTTTATTATTTATTTGATTTGCATATGTATTTGTGTATTATGTACTTAATAAATGCATTTTAAAAAAGTATGCCTTGGCTTTGTTATGTGTTCTTTGTTCTATTCCCTGTTTCGTTTATATTAAAAAATATAATAATGCGGGTAAAAATATAATAATGCGGGTAATTTTATGATGGGGTCTTCTCTTGTTCATAATTTGTACACCAGAGGGTGCTAAACTCTTAATCTATAGTTTTAACTTTCTAATAAAACTAATTTTTAGTACAAGATTATTTGTATAAAACAAAATCCACCTTATAATTAGGAATGAAAATATTTTTTCCTAGTCCTGTTTGAACAAATAATAAAACTAATAGAGTATATTCAGGCAAAACGTTATGCAATCATATATTCCCGGACTTCTGAGCATATCCGATGATGACGTCAAGCAATGCAATGGAGAATGTAAAACGCATCAATTTCTTCCACAAAAAACTTAAATATTTTCTATACAATATAGTTTAGCATTCTTTAATGATTTAGGTATAGAAATAAGTATTTTCACTACCGTAATTACATTATTTTTTGGCGACCCGGAAGTTATTCTGTTCGCGCACGCGCAAATGAGCTGATAGTACGGATCGTGCTACCGGTACGGATTGGGTAGTGACAGGCTGTATTTGTTGTGTGTCACTATTATCCAAGATGGCGATGACCAGTGCGGCAGAGAGTGATCGATTAATTAGTGACAGCGATGGGAGTTCCATGGATTTATCATCATCATCTGATGGCGATTTGGAATACATAGAAGACTTTCTTGATAGCAACCTGACTTTTGATGAAATCCAGCCATACCAGTTTGAGGCAAAGAGACCATAAAGAGACAATGTGAGATGAATCTGTCTGCTGCGGCAGTCGTCTCCTTTTTTTTTATGTTATTCTTCTCAGTTTGTTCTTCTTGCCGAGGAAATATCTCGGTGTCCCTTTTTTCTAAAGTCTCTTGTAAATTTCATGAGTTGTGGGTTGCAGTTTTTTGAGCTTGTTTCTGAAAGTGAAGTCCACATTACAGACACCAGCTTAAATATCCCTCCGCCTCATAGCTGAAAGTTGAAAAAAATATTTTTTTTTTCCAGTTTTACCCGACGTATTGCAACATCCAACTGCCTTGCACGTGGGCATTGTTGCTTCAAGAATAGCTCTTGCGAATTTCAATGGTGGAGTCCTCTCGAAATCTGAAATAATTGTTATTGTTCACAGCTGTGTACAACAGTTCCTATTGAATTAGCTTGTAGAGCGCAGTGCCTCTCCACTAAGAAACGTCACAGGATGTGATGTCAGTATCGGTGATCGCGACGACAAGTTATGTTTTTATTTCTTTACTTATTAACGCTAAATTCATTAAATCACCACAAACGTATTAATTTTAGGTATAGCTAATGATCCACTGATTTTTCCTTGTTGACTGGACTTTCCCTTTAAATCGTCTCCTGTTTCACCGTCTCTTCGTGATCGCTTCGACGCCACATTGTGGTATCACTAACCAACTTGCGTCATGTTGTAATAACGCAAGACCTGAGCTGTGAGCAATTCAAATTCATGCTCGTATATCCGGAGTCTCGACCACCGCGCCAGCGTCAGAGCATTCTAGAGGAGAGTTACTGGCTATGAATTCTATGAAGGATGTTTAAAATTTCGGGCTCTAAAAGAATTATTTTTGGTCTCCAAAAGGGGGCGCGCGCGCCCCCCGTGTCCCCGCCTGTATCCGCCACTGTTATGTTGTGTAGTTGGAGTCAGTGGGAATGCAGAAAAGTTGAATATCCTCTGTCTAGGTACTGCATAAAGATCTTTATATTCAGTTTGGGTCATATTTTCAGCAGGGCTAAGCGCAATTTGTGGCAGCGGCAGCTAGTAGTGGCACTTCCGATGGCAGCTCCAGCCAAGAGTGGCACTGCCGGTGGCAGCGGCAGCTAAGAGTGGCAATTCCGGTGGCAACAGCAGCTAAGAGTGGCAATTCCGGTGGCACTTTCACTGGCATGCGATTGCCAAGAAGGTGCCACAGCAGTTGCCGCATCCCTATTGCTGTTTTTGGGCAAACAATTTGTTATAGATGTCTGTTAGTCTATAACGACTTCCAAATAATCATGTTTCATTGATATTATTTCCAATAAATGCTTGGGCAACTTTTGCCAGCCGCCTGTCACAAGGTGTCTGTCATGATTTTAGGTTCTGTCTTAGTTTTGATTCATGGAATAGTTTGAGTTTTGTTGTGGTTTGATTTTGTTCTTTGTGTTATACTATCTGTTAGGGTTCTGTAAGCTTTTAGCTCAGTTCTGTTCACCTGCCAGCTCACTCCCCTGTCAGCAGTCACCAACCTATCAGTTCAGTTCACTGTCAGTCACTTCCCTGCCTCTGATTAGTTCCAGCTGTTTCCCGGTAATTAGTTTTCACTCCATTTCACCTGTGCACTTCACTATATAGTTCTGCCTCGGTCTTTAGTTCTCCGCCAGATCATTAACGAGCCACGGTGAGTTTAGTTCCAGCATTCTATATTCTGATTGACCTGTTGATGATAACCCGAGAGCCTTTTTTGATTCTGAGCCAGCCTGTTCCCTGATCTATTTTTCCTGCCCTGTCTGACTGATTTACCGGTTTACCGACTAGTTTCTGTCCCATGGTTATCCGAGCTTGCTTTGCCCTGTCTGTACCTCTGCCTATTTTGGACTGCTTTTTGTGTACCGGATTTTGGACTGCCCTTTTGACTATTGAGCCCGCCTGTCCCTGTTTTCATTATTAAAATCCTGTTTTTTGCCTTAACCTCACTTGTTTGGCTTGAATACTGGGTTTGCCTGATTCACGATCATAACAGTGTCACTAAGCCGGCAGGCCACCTTGCCACACTTCTATTGCTGTTTATGGGCAAAGGTTTGTCATTAGGGTTATTTAATGCTTGTTCTATATTTAATTTCAATTAATCTAAATTGACAGAATTTAATAAACATTTTTTTTTAATAATTTAATAAAAAAGGTATAAGGTAACTGTTTATGTGAGTGGTTTGACTCGTGATAAGCAAAACAAATGTGATGATATAAAAACATTACGTGAAAACACGCTGGCACACTTTGGAAGTCAGTGGCCGTTGGGTGCCACGAAGATGCCTCGAGAGTGCCAGTGGATGTCGGGATGCTACCAAAGATGTCAGACCAACTGTAAAGCCTTTAACATACCATGGCGGCTGTTTTCGTGGAAATCCAAAATATCTTGGCTTTAGTCAAATAAACTAGAGGAGCTATATTTTATTAAAGATTATCTTTCTCACATTTTACTGTCAGGATATTCTGACAGTTTCAACAAATATGTTAAAAATACATTACTACAAAGTTACCTACTGCAGCCTTAAGGAGACTGATATCTTTTGGAGTACAGTGGGGTACTCATGAAGACTTTTTTGACATGTGGTGGCATCAGCGATCTTCTAAAGCTGGGCATGCATTGTACGATTTTTTGCCCTTTTTGGGACGATTCTTCAGTTGTGCGAGAATTTTTTTGAAGTTTAAGCTTTGTGTGTCCTGCGTCATGTAGTATACAGGGGATAGCGAGGGCCGATTAGCCTCTCACGACCACCTCCCGATGAGGAATCGTACGGTCGGATAAAAATCAAACATGTTTGAAATTCAGTTGGCCTTTGTGAGATGATCATGAGCTCATCCTGCTGTTGAAGCAGAGCTACGAACATCTACAAGCAGATTTCCCCCAACCTCGCACACTGCGCATGTGCAAACAAGGGAATCCTTCTTCTTCTTCTCAGATGAAAACATAGCATTGAAGACAAAACATGGGGGCAGTACGTGTGACAGAGTCAAACTACGGAGGAGCAACTCATAGAATATCCAAGGCAGCGTGTTTTGTTCTAGTGAGCCTCATATTTAACATTGAGCATTGACACTTTCGTCTTTTTCCTCTTCTGTTTACATTTGGCTTCTGAATAGGCAACTCCGACAAGTGCCATCTCTCTATAGGGCTGAGTCCAACGTGTGGTTTTTGGACGTACAGTGTGAGCAGTCAGATTGCATCAGAGCATCGGGCTGTACAGTGCAAGAACAGATATCGTAAGCTGTGAACTTTTAAACCCCGCATTTTGGTCATACACTTTTATCTGTATCTGAGTACAACGACTGAAAATATCGTACAGTGTATTTCTGGCTTAAGGTGTAGTTAGTCGGAGCAGCACCTTATCCAAAGCTGAGAGGAAGCATTTAGAGAAGCTCATCAGGAAGGCCCGCTGTGTCCTAGGATGCCTCCTTGACTCAGTTCAGGTGGTAGAACAAAGAAAGACTCTGGCAAAATAACATCCATGTTGGACAGTGTCTCCCACCCCATGTGTAATGCTGCAGAACTGAAAAGCTGCTTCAGAGACAATGTGCTGCATCCTAAATATGCAAAAGGCCTGCTTCCCAGCACGTGCTAGACTTTCCTCAGGTGGACATCTCTATGCATTATTGAGTCATTATTAATGACTCAATAATGTCTCATTGAGTCATTTGTCTGAAGAAAGAAGTAAACAGTTGAAACAGTCCATTTTTTGATTTTCATGCCTTGTTCAGTGACATTCCAACATGTACTAACATGGGCCTCCATGTCCTTAAAAACAGCAGGGCACCAACTACAGGTTGCTCAATGGCGAGCAACCTGATAGGGGTCGAAACATTTTCAGAAAGAACTGAACAAAAGTGCGGTTGCCTCCGATTTAAGCCTGTTTGCTGTTCCGATGATCGGGACAACTGAGAATTTGCACAGGCAGTGTTCCCAGGTGTTCCTAACTTTTTTTGAAAACCATGCTGCAAATGACCTAGATGTCAACTTTGTTAAAAATGACATTAAAGATGTAATTTGGTCAATATGAACAAAACTACAGCAATGTTAATGCTAGACTTCCATAGCCTGGTTGCTGTTTCTTATGTCTACCCCATCACCTTTTTGCCTCAGCCCAGCTGCTTTTGGCATTCCGTTTACCATCAAGTTACACCTTTGACAGCATCATGTAAACTTCTAAGTGAGTTGCCCAAATACAATGTATTATAGCTGGAGGACCAATGTTTTCTGTTCCTGAGGGGGAGTATGAACGTTTTCTTCCTCCCCAACTTTGATACACAAAAAACAAAAAAAAAACAGCTTTGTGCAGACCTGCAAGCTGTCATTCAGGCCACTGTCTCAGAGAGTGAGTAAATCAGTGCTTTCATGACGCACAGCTGTGTGCATGGCTGTATTTTCGATTTATGAATACTGATTGAAATATGACACTTATTGCCTGCATTGCATGCTGAAAGATGGCATCTTTCCCAAATCATCTATACAGTAATAAAAACTTAAAGTGGAGTACTGCACCATATCCTTTATCTATGATTAATGCACATTACCATGAGTAAAAATAAAATCTTGGAATCTGAGGAATAAAAAAAGAGATTGAATTTTGACCTTTGAATTGGTACATAACATGAATCTTCTCTGAATAAAACCATTCCACTGTTGTTCTGGCTCTATGCGTGCTGTTCCCATTTTAGTGGAAGGTGAACCATCCTTTCACTCCCCCTAAAAGAAAAACTGTTGGGAAACTGGAATCTGTCAGTGACATGAACAGGATCAACTATAAATAGAGAGTACAGATTAGTGACTGATGAGGATTCAGTGAACGTAGGAAAGCTGAGAAACCAGGCAGAGTTCGTAATTCCAACTGGAGCCCGTGTAAAGCTCATCAAGGTCTTGTTCCCAAATAAGGGCTTTTACCCTGGGTAAAAGATAAAGATGGCCAGAAAGATGACACAGAATGAGGCGTTGTCAGAGCTACAGGACGATTCATCCCAGATCTCAGCAGGACAAAGAGAAGACCAAGAACCTCCATCGTCACGAACACCGGTCCAGACCGGACCCGCCTCCCCTTCTTCTCCACAAAGCCCAGAAGTTCCTTTTCTGGAATTTTCTCACAACATGAACAAAGTATTTAAGATTGGCCTACAGATGACATCCTCTCCACATAGCCATTCTGCTGTGAATAAACCAGGATTCTCCAAAGGCCTCAGAGCCTCAGATCCTTCTCCTCTACGTATCACAGAACACTCTGGTACTGAGGAACTCCAAATTACTTCGCTGTGATACAGATTGAGCCCTGGCCACACGTTTATCAGACATGACAGTTCCCAACATCAGCCTGGGCCTTTCGCCGGATATTATAGAATATCTGTGATAATACGTGGCAGAAATAAGAAAAACAAAAGGATAAACAGGAACAAATACATAAAGTCATAAACTGTCAGATGCAACCTGCCACAGAGACATCATCAACCACTAAGTCATATAAACTGGGTTTATTAAATATTAGATCTCTGTCAGGAAAATCCCTTTTAATTAATGACTTAATTATTGACAATAATCTTGATGTAATGTTTTTAACAGAAACATGGCTGCATGAATTTAGTGAAGCAGCTATACTGATGGAGTCAACACCTCCAAACTACAATTTTCTTTGTGAGAGCAGACAGCAAAGGAAAGGTGTCATGATTTATATGAACCCGAACACAACCACACACAAGCAGAGCTTAGTTTAAAGAGTTTATTGAAGGTTGTGGATAGAGGAGGATGGATAAACCAACAGTCTGTACCGGGCTGGAGGATGGCGATGGCAGGAACTGGCAGTTCGGCAGGTGAATACTTGCAGTACCAAGCAACAGCAGAATGTCAGGGTGAATACTTGAAGGACCGGAATAACAGCAGAACATCAGAGTGAATACTTGCAGGACTGGATAAACAGTAGAACATCAAAGTGAATACTTGCAGGACCGGAGACGAAGGAAGTTCAGGCTGGCAAGGAAAAGGTAGGCGAGCAGTCATGAGCAGATGAAAACAGTAACCAACAGAACGAACCGACAGGGGAGGACTGAAAGCAGGGAGCTTAAATAGGGAGGCTGATAGGTGTGCTGAGTGCTGGCTGATTAGTGGCTGACAGGTGTAGGTGATTAGTGGAGCATGGGATCTGGAGCTGTATGGGAGGCTGAGAGTGCCCTGAAATGTCCATGGTGCAGCAGGCAAGGCTGCACCATGACAAAAGGTGGAGGAGTAGCAACATTGTTTAATGATTCACTAAAGTGTAAAAACGTGTTTTTACACCTTTTACACCTTTTTACACTTTAGTAAATCGGCGTACAGAAGGAATGAGCGGCTGAGATCTCGCGAGAGCTGTGAGCTGTGCGTAAGTAAAATGGCGGCATACATATAGTTCAAAATTAAATCCACTCAGGTAAGTAATAACCAATAACTGAAAATTAAACAAAGTAAAGTTTAAACATTAACAATTGTCTCATTTTCACGAGGGAACAAACTGGAAGAAGAGACCTTGACGAGCCTGGAGAGCTACCTGGACGAGTGTTTTGACAACATCGTGATGGGGAAGAAAAAAAATCCCGCAGCCACAAACACACCTTCACTCAAACGAACCCGGTCTAGCTCTACCGGTGCCTCAACTTCCACTCTGTCTCCCGACAGGAGCTACAGCGACGTCCTGGAATCCATCAACAAAAAGCTTACCAGCCTGGACGTTCGCCTCGCCTTGGTAGAGGTCCTTCATAAAGAGTTTCAGGCTCTCAGAGAAGCGGTCGAATTTAGCCAAGCCCAGCTAGTTTCTGTTGCCGCGGAAAATGACGCGCTGAGGGGGAAAGTCACGGAGCTAACCGAGGGGTTGACGCGGCTGACCGGCGAAAATAAGAAGATGAAAGAATCCATTCTGGACATACAGTCGCGAAGTATGAGAGACAACCTCGTATTTGCAGGCATCCCGGAGCGCCAAGAAGAGGACCCCGAGTTTGCTATACGCGAGTTTCTCCAGCAGAAGCTGAAAATACCGGCGGATCAGGTAAAAAACATCACCTTTCATCGCGTTCACCGGCTCGGAGGTAAGAAACCTGATAAAATCCACCCTCGTCCGATTGTAGCCAAATTTGAGCATTATAAACAAAAAGTGTTTGTTAAAAGCTATGGCCGCGAATTGAGAGGAACGGATTTCAGTGTTAATGACCAGTTTCCTAAGGAAATCCTAGATCGTAATCCCCTGTCCCGGTCCTGGTCCGTGTCGTCTCCCGGTGCGGGTTTCGCCTGGGGGTGGGGTTTGGGATGGCTCGTGCGGGCTGGCTGGCCAGGGTCCCCCATCTTATTAATTTCTTTGTTTGTTTATTTATTTATTTATATATTATTATTATTATTATTATAAAAAAAATTTTTGGGGGGGGAGGTTAAAGCCAGTAGGCTTGGGGGGTGGGCTGGGGAGGTAGAGGTGTTGGTCCTGGTGGGTGGTTGGCTGGCGGGCCCTGCGGCCTCTCCCCGGCCCCCGGGCTATGGTGGTGCCACTGGAGGGGCCCCTTTCTCCGGGTGGAGCTTTCGGGGAGCGGGGGTGCCTATTGGAGTCAGTAGGGGAGCTGGCTCCCTGGGTTGGCTCCCCAGTCCTTTGCTCCCCATCCCCGGACTCCTCCCTCTGCCTGCTCCATCACGCCGCCACACATGTAGGTCCTTGGGGAGAGGGCGTTACTGGAGGTTGCCACCTTTTGGTGACGTCCCTCTCCCCAATTTTATCATGCATTTTAGACACTTTCACTCCAAACATTTTCACAACGCACATTCATGTAGGCCACGATATGGGGGGGTGGGGGGAAGACGTCTGGGGGGGGGCTTATGTTGTGTGAGCCTCGCCTCGGGCGGCTCCCTTCACCCCCTCTCGCATTTAGACATTGAGGGTTCTGGGTAGTTGCTTGGAGGGGGTGTGTTTAAAACTGCTCCTAGTTTTAAACACACCTGAGATCAACATGCAACAACACAACATCTGAGCGGGCGTAGGGAGGATCGGGGGTCTTTTGCACACCCCCGATCTCCGATCGCGGCACAGAGTCTGGGGCCTGGAGGAGGTGCGGGCCACTGGGTCCGGGGTCTTGGCGGGGGGCTGCTGCGGGTAGCCAGCGGCTTACCGGGTCTGGGGCTGACGCCTCTGCTCTCCCCAGGAAGGGATGGGGGGCAGGGGTGGCTAGGGTAAGGTCGGGGTGGGAGGGGGTTTATTAGGTATATAGTGGGTGAGGGGGGGCTCTGGTCGGGTGGCCCGTACGGGTCGTGTCGGCCCCCCCTCTTTGGGGGGCCTGATCCGGGGGGCGTCTGGTCCGGGGGCGGGGCCGGGGGTCGGGCACAGGCAGTCGTATTGTTGAATTGTGGTGACCCCCCCCCACTTGGGATTTTTGGATGTGAATGCTATGTGAGAATGTGTGTACAGCGTCCTTTTTTTTGTGTGTGTCTGTGTGTGGCGAGTGGGGCACAAGGGAGGGATGGTGTGAATGAGTTTGTTTTTTTTTTCTTCAGGTTTGGGTTCGGTCCACTCCCTCTCCCAAGAAGATCTGGTGCAGAGCCCATCCCCCCACGTCCTGCCCTCCTCCGTTGCGGTGGCAGGCGCCTAGGCCCTCTGGCGCGTTGACGGTCCTCGGGTTTGGGGCGGGTTCCCGGGTGGGCGCCGGCCCATTCCCGGCGGTGGCTTCCCTGGCCCCCCGGGGGGCGGCCGGGGCCCCTGCCGCGGCCTCTGGCCCCCAGGGCCCATGGCCAGGACCACTTCAGCGCGGCCGGCTGCCGGCGGAGCCCACGGGCTCGTCCCCGCGGCTCTTGGGGGCGTCAGCATTGCGGTGGCTGGGGGATTTCCTCGGGGTCGTCTCTCCTCTTCCCTCGGGGGGGTTGCAGATTTCCTGTGAGGGCCCCTCTCGGGCGCATTGCTTTGGGGGCCCCTTTGGGAGTCCGGGGTTACGGGTCCCCTGACTCCTGCCTCTGTGCTCGGGGAAGGTGGGTCTTCGGTTCTCCACAATCACCATCAAACTATTTCCTTCTGGATAATTTTCACCTAAACTAGTGCACTTTCACAAACTCCTACAGGTGCTGGGTCCCAGTTATTAAATGTTCAATTACATATAGAAAGGCTATAATGTATTTATTTATTTTCTTTTACTTTCTTTTTTAGGTATCACATTACACATGTCAGCTTAAATAATAATACATATGATTTAGCAATGGTATCAAGGTGTTACACGATTGTATCTGTTGCTTTATGTCTGTTGGTTGTGCTGTTCTTTTTGTGTCTCTGTCCAGGTGATGGAGCAGACAGAGGACGTTTTATCATTCTCTTCCCTTTATCTCTTCTTTCTTTCACCTCTTCTTTCTTTTTTTCTCTTCTTGTTTTTCTTTTACTCTCCTACTTTCCCATTGTAGTGTCCATATAATTTAAATTCTCCCTGCAGGAATCACAATAAAGCTATTTACACGCACAAATCAAGCGGAGCATTATGGCGAAAGCTGTTTGCTCCACTTGTGAAAGTAAAATCTGTCGAGCTCTATTTGGCATTAAGATATCAATTCTTATTGCCACATTGCTAGACGGGAGACTGTCTAGCAATGTGGCAAAAAAGTGTTTTGGGGAAAATTTGACTCTTTTGAACATTTGGCTCTCTAGGTAAAGGGCCCGGTACGAACTATGTTTCTGAATGTGTACAGGCCTCCTAAGTCCACATCAAACTTTTTTAATGATTTTAGTGACCTGCTGTGTGTGATATGTGTTGATTATGACTGTTTAATTATTGTTGAAAACTTCAACTTTTACGTTGACAACCCTGAAGACAGAAGTGCAAAACAACTGTGTGACACACTTAGAAACTTTGGTTTAACTCAACATGTTAAACAGCCAACACACAAACAGGGACATATTTTAGACTTGATCATCACTAAAGGTCTAAAAATTTCACAGGTCAATGTAACTGATGTTGCCCTATCCGATCACTTTTCTGTTACCTTTGAAAGCATCATTTCCAGTGACTCATTTAGCCAAAGGGACATCGTAAGAAAACGCACCTTTAAGGACAATGCTGCGAAATTTTTTATTCAAGCTTACTCTGATACTTCAACCTTGGGCTGCAACTCAGTAGATGAGCTAGTAGATAACTTTCATTCTAAAGTCTCAGACATCATTGACTGCATTGCTCAAGTTAAAGTGAAAGTTCTTTCCAGGAAGAAAAAATCTCCTTGGAGAAATGCTCCAGCAGTTAGAGGTGAAAAAAGGGAATGTCGGAAAGCTGAACGCAGGTGGAGAAAGAACAGACTCCAGGTTCCCTACGACATCTATAAAGAGAGACTTAACAGATATAACTTACAATTGAAAAATGCAAGGGAATCTTTCTTCTCACAGATCATCAAGAAAAACATTAATAATGCTCGTGTCTTATTTTCCACAGTTGACAGGCTAACAAATCCTCTTGTGTCAGTGGCTTCCGAACTCCACTCCAGGGCCTGCAATGAATTTGCTAACTTCTTTACTGAAAAAATCCTAAAAATTAGAGGATCACTTTGTACTACCATATCAACACCAGAACCAAAGCTGTATTCAGCTGGAACTACTTCTGACATAATGTCCCATTTCAGTCAAATAAACCACAAAAGCTTAGAGCAGATCATTCAGCAGCTAAGTTCCTCCTTCAGCTGCCTTGATGTTCTACCCACAGCTTTCTTTAAAAAAGTTTTACCTGGCATAGCATCTGATTTGACTCAGATAATAAACACGTCCCTTCTGTCAGGTGTTTTCCCCCAGTCCCTAAAAACAGCAAATATCAAACCACTGCTGAAAAAGAACAATTTAGACAAACTACTACTCCAGAACTACAGGCCCATCTCAAACCTCCCCTTTATCAGTAAGATTATTGAAAAAGCTGTATTTCAACAATTAAACACCTTCTTAACAACGACCAGCCGCTTTGACGTATTCCAGTCAGGTTTCCGTGCTCACCACAGTACAGAGACTGCCCTTATTAAGGTGTTTAATGACATCCATATAAATACAGATTGTGGAAGAACCACTGTGCTGGTACTACTGGACCTCAGTGCAGCATTCGATACTGTCGATCACTCCATTCTATTAGAGCGCCTGGAGAACTGGGTCGGCCTCTCTGGTACAGCACTCCACTGGTTTAAATCCTACTTAAAGGACAGGGACTTTTTTGTGTCAGTAGGTAACTTTACATCCCAGACGACAAAAATTACATGTGGGGTTCCCCAAGGGTCCATCCTGGGTCCCCTCCTCTTCAATATCTACATGCTCCCCCTAGCTCAGATAATAAAAAATAACAACATCAGCTACCATAACTATGCAGACGACACACAGCTTTACATCACCATGTCACCAGGTGACTATGAACCAGTTCAAGTACTGAGTAAATGCCTAGAAGAAATTAATGCCTGGATGTGCCAAAATTTTCTTCAGTTGAATAAAAACAAAACAGGAGTAATAATTTTTGGACCAATAGAGGAGAGATCAAAAGTTAGCACACAGCTTCAGTCGCTTCAGCTAAAAAACACTAATTAGGCCCGAAACCTGTGTGTAGTGATGGACTCAGACCTGAACCTTCACAAGCATCTAAAGACAATTACAAGGTCAGCTTTCTATCACCTGAGGAACATTTCCAGGATTAAAGGACTAATGTCTCAGCAGGATCTGGAAAAACTAATCCATGCGTTTATTTTTAGTAGAATTGATTACTGCAACGGTGTTTTCACAGGTCTGCCTAAAAAGTGGATCAGACAGCTGCAGCTGATCCAGAACGCTGCTGCCCGCATCCTCACTAAGACTAGAACTGGGGTGATGTGCTCTACTTTCTTAAAGTCATTACACTGGCTCCCTGTATCTCAGAGAATAGACTTTAAAATACTTCTGTTAGTCTATAAATCCCTAAATGGCTTAGCACCTAAATACATCACAGACTTGTTATCAGCGTATAAACCCTCCAGACCACTCAGGTCCTCTGGCTCCAGCCTTCTCTGCATACCTAGAACACGAACCAAACACGGAGAAGCAGCATTTAGTTCCTATGCTCCACTTATCTGGAACAAACTTCCAGAAAACTGTAAAAGTGCGGAAAGCCTGAGTTCCTTTAAATCGAGATTAAAAACAAATTTGTTTAAAATTCCCTTTGAATGTTCAAGTTAAACTGTTTTACTGTTTTTAAATGTTCTTTGTTTGTTTCTACATTCTATCCCTACTTGCTTTTATTCCTATATTTTAATCATGTAAAGCACTTTGCATTGTCTCTGTACTGAATTGTGCTATATAAATAATTTTGCCTAGCCTTGCCTTGCCTTGCCTTGCCTTACTCTGAGAGCCACTCCTTCGCTGCCAATTTTAACTTCATTCCAATGGGATGGCCCAAAGTGACCTGAACAGACACAGATAAAGAGGTTTGGCAGAGAAATGGTCAGGGAAAGTTAAATTATTTACTTTTAAAGTGTTTTTACTGTTTTGTTTTTAAGATTTGACCCAGGGGAAACAAATGGAACTTACATGCTAAGCTCCCACTCACAAGTTTGAAACAGTGCTATTCTGATGTGCTTTGGGTGTGTTTTATGGTTATGACAAACCTTATTTCCATAAGGGTTTAAACATTGATGGGACATTAATGTAAGGGATGGTTTGACCAGAAGACTGAAAGAAGTGTTTCACCCAGGAGATAAGGTGCTTACCTTACTTCCTATTCAGGGTCCTCCATTTCAGGCAAAGTTTTACGGTCCATATTCTGTGTTGAGACAGGTGTCAGCACAAGACTACATAGTTTCTACCCCAGATCGTAAACGACCAACTCAGCTTTGCCATATAAACTTATTGAAGCCTTATTTTGATCATACTCTGGAAGAAAAAAACGTGAAAGTAGTCTTGAGCTGCACAGCAGGATTAGATGAGGATGTGTAGACTTCAGATGATGCTGTGTTCCAGCCAAGATTTAAGAACTCTGAGTGAGATGTTGTCTAACTTGCAAACATTGAGTCATTTGTCTGCAGAAAGAAGTAAACAGTTGAAACAGTCCATTTTTGGATTTTCATGCCTTGTTCAGTGACATTCCAACATTACTAACTTAATTGAGCATGTCATTGAGGTGGAAGGTGCACAGCCCATCTGTCAGCATTTTAACCGTGTTACTCCAGAGAAAAGTACATTTTAGAGTCAGAAATTCAGTACTTGCTGGACAACGGACTGGCTAAACCATCTTGTTCTGGTTGGGCCTCACCTTGTTGGTTAAAAAAAAACTTGACGGTACTTATTGATTCGGTACTAATTACAGGAAATTGAACAGCATTACAAATCTTGACCCCTACCCATTTCCTCGGATGGAAGATTGCGTTAATCGTGTTGGAACTGCGAAGTGAGTAAATTTGATTTGCTCAAAGGTTACTATCAAAGTACCCTTGTCTGCTCGAGCCCTAGAGATGTCTTCCTTTATTGTACCATCTGGATTATACTCTTACACTGTAATGAGTTTTGGTCTTAGGAATGCACCTGCATCCGGAAATTGTTTCAGTGTCTTAAGAACGCTTGTTTGACTGTGAGCTTAGCAAAATATGAGTTTGCAAAAGCTACAGTGACTTATTTGGGAAAAGTTGTTGGGCAAGGACAAGTAAAACCAGTAAGAGCTAAAGTCCAAGCCGTTGATAGCTTCCCACCTCAAAAAAGGAGTTGAGTTTTTTTGGGTATGGTGGATTACTATAGAAACTTTTGAGAGACTTTTTCTACTGTAACAGCTCCATTAACTGACCTATTAAAGGCTAAAGTCCAGTTTAGGTGGTCCGCAGCCTGTCAGAAAGCATTTGAAAACGTCAAGTTCCTCTTAAGCAATACACCTGTTTTGGCAGCTCCAAGATTAGATCGGCCATTCCAAGTACAGGGACCCGTTCTTTGTACATCGCTGGGATCTAATCCTGTTTACATGAAATAAGCCTGCTCTCGAGCAGGCTTAAGTTTGCGCACATGTTGCTATGACAGCAAGTCCAGGATGAGTTTCGAAGAACCAAATGATCCAAGATCATGCCAAATCGTCAACAATCAAATCCAGCTAACTGAGTTAGGGACGTACGAAGAACGGGCCCCAGATCTGAAATTGGAGTTGATTGTTAATATTGATAGCGAGCCAGAACCTGTATGAACTCCTATAGCAGAGTGGCAAGGTGCTTGAGTTCCTGGAAAGGAGCTATGGACCTGTAGCCTCATGAGACCATCCTGATCTCGCGAGCTTTCAAGGTTTCACTCGCAGATCAGTCTGGCTACTCTCCGTTAAAGAATATTTGGAGCCGTTCACCAAACGAACGTCCAATCAGCGTTGGCTTTGAGGCGGGTTGAGGTGTGATGCAACGGGAAGCGCGTCAGTTCAGTCTAAACAACATGGCGGTTTCAGCCGATAAAACTAGCGTTGGCGTGGCTATCGAGCAAGTTTTATCGGAATTACAGAGTATTTATTTGCTGAGCTAACGAGCCTTTACCTGCAGCAGCAAGAGTAGCTTGGCTTGTGGTTGTGTTTTCATCGTCGCTCTGTTACGAGCGACGACGAATCTGATTGGTTCATTTGGCCCGTCTATCACCAACATAGGCCAATCAGCTAACCAGTATTTTCGCCTCTTCCCAAAGTTACTTCAACGGAAGGTTTCCAGATGGATATGCGGAGCAAATCTATCTGGCGGAGTCAGGTAAATGGACGTGAACACTTCAAACTGCAGAACCTCAGATAAGGAATAATCATTTCACTTTATTCCCGAACCGGTAACTACACAGTGTGAAGAACGTTTCAGGACCAAGTACAAAGGACATTGAACTATAACCATTCCCAAATTGTATTTTATTTTCAGAAAGCTCTCTGTTATTTGCACTGTTCTATTGTGCCACTGGTAAATTGTAATAACTCTGCCAACTGTTCAAATTTCACATTTACCTTCAATTATACTACTCCTCTAGAAACTATGTTAATAACATTAATATGTTAGTCCTTGCTTTTGGTAAGTGAGTGCTACACAACCATCTGTAATCTACCAATTTTAATTATTTTTTTTGCTATTGGTAGCTCTGCCAGTATTGCTGTCTTGTGATCAGCTCGATGCTCTTCTAGCATGATCTCTTCTGTTTTGCAGATCTGGGTACCATCCAGTCCATCTAATTTTTTAACTAACCATCAGAGCTAGTTGACACGATGCTACATTTATAGTTTATGCATATCTTCCATGCTCTCTCATGTGTACTGCCTGGCGTGTTTATAAGGCAGCTGTATATGTCGTCGTACGGAACCCTTGGCCAGCATTTCACAGACTCGCTCCGGCTTCAGGCATTTGCTGTATAAATCTGGCAATCTGATACCATCAACTTACTCTTGAAACGATCTTGTGATACGTTATCTAAAGAAGAAAAATACGTCGAGAACTCGTCAGTTTCCTCTGTTTGTGCCCGCTATGTGTTTGCCTTCTGCCTTCCAGTCCGGCGCGCATGCGCGAAAAACCCGGATGAAAACAATAGCAGTCAACTGGTCTATAAGCGACACTACAGCCACCAACTACGTACCTAGAAGGCATTTTATTGTGGACTTAGTTCGGCAATTTTTTTTTAAAAAGCGCTTGCTCAAAGTAGACGTGGATCAGCAGATTTGGTGTGTGAAAGAAGATACTGGAAAACATCCATATATCCTTGTTCGCCATACCGGTTGTACAACGTAAACGCCTGTGTGTTTCTATGCAAGTTCGCTTCGCGCATTCTCGGTGTTCTTGAACTGACGTCACACGTTGGCAATGGCCGAGCGTAAACGGAGGCAGCACTTAAACGCGGAATACCATAATCGGTGTAAAAAATGCGCAATATTTCATATTTAAACTTAATTTGAACACTTTTGATACATGAATATTCAAAGTTTACCTTGTTCTGAAAGTTATTCAACGGTTTTCAGGATTTTTTTAGTTAGACTTTAAGGGTCTTGCTCAGGGGCCCAGAATGCAGGTAGTTGGGATCGAACCGAGTACTTGCATTCTTCTCAGAGCGCAAGCGCACTGCTCTAACCACTAGGCCAGTGGTTCTCAACCGGTGGGGCGCGCCCCCCCGGGGGGGCGCCGACACTCTCCCGGGGGGGGGCGCGAGTAGGCTACAGGATGGGAGTGGAAAAAAACTGTAAAAAAAAATTTGCACTTTTTTTTTATCACTAAACTACTTTCATAAAAAGTTAAAGTTTTGTATATACATAACTCCTGAATAAAATTTAAAATGTGTTTGCACTGATTTAAAAAAAAAAGTTTTGAACAAATGGCGTACCGCGAGCGAGCTATTTTTAGAAACGTAACGTCACGATGACGTCACATCACGTGGTACGCAGTAGGACAAGCTTGCATAGTCCGCCGCTGTTTCGCTGTAAAAGAGACGTGCGTTACCCTTGGTTTTACTCGGTAAACGACTGCTTTTTCCAAATCTAAGACCATGGTTTTTAAACATTGTTGCTATGGAACGTGCAACAGCGACTCGAGGTACGCTGATCGGCCGCATATGAAGGATGTTTTCTTCAAGACTGCCAAGGAGAAATGTGTGCGCTGGGTACACCGGAGCGGTCGGCCTACATATGTAGCAAGCATTTTGTCGGAGGAAAGGGCCCAACCGAAGAACATCCTGACCCAATTCCAGCGACATCAAGTAGTGAACAGGTAAGAGTATTTTGGTGGCCGACATGTTAATAATGAAGCGCCTGCTACCATGATAGCATATAGGCTATATTGGTAGCAGGCGCTAACTTGATACCCTGCTACCAGGATAGCTTACTCAAAAACATTTCAAATAAGACAAACATTAAACATATACCGATCCCTGGACAGTGATTACAAACAAAAAAACGGCCGATGACGCCATGACCGCCGCGCAGGAAAAAAAACCACAAAGCTTACCATTCGATCAACTCAGCCCGTTTTCCATTTTTTTTAAGCCCTCGACACTCAAGCCATCGTTTGAGCTTTGGTTGGTGTGTTCTTCGACAGTTCGACCAGTAATCCGTGTGCCTGGGACATCGTCTTGGGAAAGTTTAACGGCTGCAAAGTCGGTCATATCGCTGGTTCTGTTGTGCGTGTAATAGCTGGTTGCTACGGGCGCTCTCTACCTGTATGCCCTACCTAAGCGGCAAAAGCAAACGAGCAGCAAACGAGCTATCAATTGATATGCAGGAACAGCTTATTGAGCTGAAGAGTGACAGTAGACTGAAGGAACTCTTTAGCTCCTGTCCTCTTTCGTCATTCTGGGCAGCATTGATGCAGGAATACCCGGAACTCTGTGACGTCGCCTTGAAGATTCTCCTTCCTTTCGCGTCGACATATTTGTGTGAGGCAGGACTCTCAAAAATGACTGCACTCAAAACAAAATATCGCAATCGTGCACAAATCGAGGATGATTTGAGGCTATGCTTATCAAACATTGAGCCAAGAATTGAGGATCTTTGCAAGGCAAAGCAGGCTCAGGTCTCACATTAACATCACCTAATTATATAGCAATAGCCTAGTAATGATAATAGGCCAACTGATGATAATAATAATAACAACAACAATAAAGCATGTAACCTCATAATTATATAGCAATAGCCTTGTAATAATGATAGGCATATACTACTCATAATAATAATAGTAATAATAATAATAATGCCTGCAAGCTCACATTAGAAGTCTGGTGCTACTGCCAATTATAGCAATAGCCTAGTAATGATGATAGGCCTACTGATGATGATAATAATAATAACAAAAAAAAGCATGTAACCTCACAATTATATAGCAATAGCCTAGTAATGGTGATAGGCCTACTGATGATAATGATAATAATAATAATAATAATAACAAAAAAAAAAGCATGTAACCTCACAATTATATAGCAATAGCCTAGTAATGGTGATAGGCCTATACTACTCATAATAATAATAATGCCTGCAAGCTCACATTAGAAGTCTGGTGCTACTGCCAATTATAACAATAGCCTAGAAATGATAATAGGCCTACCTACCGCTACTGATGATGGTAATAATAATAATGTGGGCCTAAAAATAATAGCCTAGGGCTGGCTATCTATCTATCTATCTATCTATCTATCTATCTATCTATCTATCTATCTATCTATCTATCTATCTATCTATGCAAGGTAGAGCGGGGCGGGCAGGGGGATGGGGGATGGGGGATCTGGGCGGGGGGCACTGGGGCCCCAACTGCAATGAACCAGCTTTGGGGGGGCCCAGCTTGCAAAAGGTTGAGAACCCCTGCACTAGGTCAACACTCCCCCATGATGGACAGATATGGATAAATGAATAGATATGTGGATATATAGGGGAGAGTGGGGTAAATTGAGCCATTGTTTACTTATGCTGTCCTCCAGGCAAGAAAAAGTATTTCACAAGCAAAACCAAAATGTTTACATTTATTTCAAGATGTATACCATCAGTCGAAATGCTAAGAATGCATGCATGGCATAAGGAAAAAGAAATGTGACTTCTAAAAAAAAAGTAGTCTCTTGTCTCAACTTGCCCCAAGTTGAGTCAAGTCAGGGGGTAAATTGAGCCACAGTATAAATTAACAGTATCAATGTATCTATTTACTCTTTTTAGTTTAAACCTGAGCATCATTTAGAAATATCCTAAAGTAAACTTTTAAACTATATATAATAACTCATATACAAGTGTATTGTTCAAAATATTTCAATAAAAATGATGATATGATTGAACACTATCAAACAACTTATATAAACTGTAATGAACTCACACAACAAAGAATAGTATTGTTTTCTCAACAACTACTCTACATTCCATTCCTCACGGTTGCAGGATATCTGAATTACTGCTTTCTCCGTGTAATTCATCCAGCTCTTTGAGGTTGAGTTAGTTTCTTTACCACTTCACTTTGGAAAAGTGCCACATCATCTTCCTTGAAAGCAAAAGTTGGGTTCTCTTTAGCAGTGCTCCCTAACTTTCTTTTACCGCTGTTCTTATAGACTTTCCTGCCTTGACCTCAGCGGCTGCTCTCTGGATCTCCTGAAGGGGTCTTGACCCCAAATATGTCTTTCTGATGTATTTTCCTGGCATAATTAGTTTTCTTCAATGTGTAAAATATTAGGAAGACAAAACTGCAATGTAATACATTAAAATAATGTTTAATTTTAGAAATAATATTACTCATGCTTCATACCACTGGCTCAACTTACCCCAAGTCATTTTGCTCACTTTATCCCACAGCCACCACTTTGGAAAAAACAACCTAGCTTAGCATTTCAAGCTAATCTTTAGCTAAAAGGTTTACATGTTTTAATATGCTAGTAAATCAGCAACATGTTTAGTATACACTGTTAAAATCAGGATAAATTAGCTTTCACTGAACATTAACTATAGCTGAAATGTAATAGATCTACTTCGACAAGCAAAAAAGTATGTTTTTTCTAAAGCATACTTACCACATGCTTCTATCAGTCATAGGGGCAGCAAAATGAAGGGTGGTCACAGGATTTTTGATCGCATGACCACAAATTTGTGCTGTTACCTAGATACAGGGGGTGGGTCAACTTACCCACTGGTTCAACTTATCCCACTCTCCCCTACTTATTGTCAATGCCTAACTTGCTCACACATTAACTTATACAGTACATATTCTATTTAACTGAACTATTTCATCAAAGTAGCTTAAATGCTTTGGAAAAGGGTCTAAGAATAAAATTAGAACTGAGCTGTTTACTAGAAAAGTGTGACTGATGGAAACGTTTCACTTTTTCATGTAAAATAAATATATTCAGTCTTTAGCCTTATTCTCCTTCATAGTGCTAAGGAGTTGGACCTCAATAATTTCTTTCATGTAGACCCCTTAATTTTTAACAGGCTTTTAAGAAGTCTATCTGAGACAACCCAATGGGTGTGAAGTGTCAAAGAACAATATTTAGGAACAGAAAAGGAGGGAGGACTAAACTTACACCCCTCATCGTCTTAATACCTATCACCTCTTACCTCGTGCACTCGTTTCAGACACAAAAATGCCTTTTAAACTGATGTTTAATCCCACCTAATGACATGGAATTCACTTTTCTCTTTGTTGTTTAAGTAGGGCTTAACAATAATTGAATGGTTAGTACTATTTTGCATAATTTTCCACTACTAAGATGGAACAAAGAATCCTACATAAGAATTTAATGTGAACTTACCAGGAACAAAATGGCCTTGAGCCCACACAATGGTTTTACAAGGAGAGGAGGGGGAGCTTAATTCCTGCCTGTTCAATCCCCTTGCTGACCTTTCTGAAATGGACTTAAATGCACGAAGTGAAATAAAGCCGAATTAATCATGTGTTGGGACCGGGTCACGGACATGTGTGTAACACAGATGGCTGAGTGGCCCTGCTGGTGTGTGTGCTTGTTATACATGGGAGGGTGATCCCAACTAACCCCAAAACACATTCACTTTCCTACACAGTTGTGCCAATACATGTAATTTGAGTCCTTTTATTATAAAACAAAAGTACAGGCAAGGTGAACACACTCAAATAACTCACCAATTTAATTCCAGCGCTGGGTTTGAAGACCTTCAAAGCTCACCAGTGGAGCCTCAGTCAACTGCAGATCTTTTTCATATCTTCTTCCAACAAGTAACATACAATAAACTTGGGAATCTGAAAGGTGCAAAATGTTTTTTTTTTCCTGTGAGAAGCTATAATCCACACTTGTGTCCACAGGATTTCTCAGAATCTTTCTGTGGTTAACCCCCCTAAAACAGATTAGGATATTCAATATCTGCTACACTGCTAAAACTTCAACAGATAGCACAATTAGAAAATCTAAATTCAGTATGTAGGCAAGCATGACCCTACTGATATTTTATTTGGCCCAAAGATGATTCAGGGCAGCTTTTTTGGCCACAGTGTTGCTGCCAAGACTATTACATCTGTGTGCAATGCTGCATAAATTCTAATTAAAAATTTGAGGTTGCAGTGCCTCCACCTTCAGGTACAACCTTAATGTGCTTAAGGGAACACTATCAGTAATTTCACCAGGACCCACGCTCTGTATCTTGCCCAGTGCACTCAGAAGAAAACATCTGCATAAATTCAAAATCTGTGTTTCTTCTGATTACTCTGAGTTGATCTCACAGTGGCACTGAAGCTTGAAGAGTACCACTGTGACCATTGCAAAATTGTACTATAACCCCCTTTACTCCGTGTTACAGAAGTGTTATGATGCATTACTTGAAGTGCTGCCAGCCCAGTGTGGAAATGGTTAGGTGGCCATACAGCAAGCTTTTAAGGCAGGTCTGGTCCTGCTTCAGAGTCTTTAAGGACTAATCCACACAGGTGCATACAGACAACAGATTATGGAAAAATACTGCTGTAAAGTCCCCCAAACCACTTCCAAAACACATGTCCTACCTCCAAAATAAGGAGCCATCACTATCTCACTACAGACGTTTCATGCTCCAAACAGTGAAGGAAGTCTCTCATTTCATTAAAGATTCTTCACCACTAGGTGTATCTCTACCTCCACTCCAACTGCAACACAGTGTCCATTTCAACTTCCCTCCTCTTCTCACCTGTTGCCTTGTATGCACATATTTGCAAAGGATAAATAACCAGCAAAACAGCATCACCTTTCGGAGGAACATGTCAAGCGAAGAAGTAGGTAACTCATAACTTTATAATGTAATTAAGATAATGTTTTGATTCACTGGATGTGCTTTCCACCATTTGTGCTTGGTAGTGGCATTTTATGGGCAGGGAGAGGCTAAGCCCAAAGTGGCAGCTGTACATGCACACACGTGCATTGTTAAACAAGAGACTGGAGAACAACACAGAGAGATGGTGTGTGACATATTACAGTCTATCTAAAAAGATATCTTTTGTTATTCACAAAACTTTTTTAGTTCCATTTAAAATAATGAAATTTTACTTATTTTTACTTTAAACCAATTGAGATGTTGTAAAGGCAAAACCACAGCAAGACTGAGCTTTACATAGTTAAGACCTCCTTATCACCAGACTAAAATTGTCCCCACCTTCAAAACCCACTATGCGGAGGGTCTCCAAATCCACGTATCCCCATTTCTAAATAAATTGCCCAATTACCTTAATAACTGGCTTTGCCACCCTTGGCGGCAACAACTCCCATCAAATGTTTTTGGTAACTGGTAAGTCTTTCACATCACTCCCTTTTTAAGAATTGTTTTAGCATCAACGGTCTCTTTAATGTCGTACCAGAGCATCTAAATCAAACATAATACCAGACTTTATTTCTGCAGAGATTCAGAGATAGACACCATCTTGCGGTTTGGATGTTACTTCACATTGTCATACAGGTTCTGTTTGAATATGTTTTTCACAGCACTGTAATAAGATCATTTTTTTGTGTTGCCCTGGTTTAATTGGCCTTTTGACACCTAACCTTTGCTTCAAACTTGCTGGCTTAATATTTAGATTGGCCGAGAGATGGCGACTTTTATATGTTTGAGACTACAATTTGACAAAAATAAGAGTTCAGACTTGACATAGACTTGTGGCCTAAATACTTGAGACTTCACTTTTATTCCTGTAATGAGCTATGCTGGTGAAAGTTTATTGCATCAATGAGTAATGGTAAACAAGACAGGCAGGCAAAACCAGACTGGACGGAAGAGTAATGGAAGGTGAGGCAGGCAAGCAGACCCAGACTGACCAGTGGTTGCAGGCGAGGACAGGACAAATCAGATGAAGAAGGCAGGGGCTGACCAGAACAGGCGATGTGTAGAGAGGAACCATCAGAATGACAGATGGTGATGACAGATTCCCAGTCTGAAACTCCAGTCTTATAAAAACTTAGAAAGATTAAAGGGATTCTGCAGTCTATAACTGTTGGTATTTTAAAACTTTTCACCATTCATTTTAATGATGTATTTTACTGTGTGGGAATAAAGGTAATTGAAATTAATTTAACAAATTGACATCTCTGAATGAAATATTTTCCAATTAGAATATAATAAATAAATCCTTGATGTTTTTTTGATCCAGGCCAAACAAGACATTGTTGTTTTTTCAGATACAAATAAAATTTTCATATTACAGCCAAGATTTAAAGTAATTCCAAAACCAACGATATCTGTGATGATTGACACAGTCATGGAGTGCAGGGCTGCACTACATTCCATGGATTTGATGGGAAAATGTTTATTTCAGTTGTTTAATATTTGACTAGAACTTGCGCCTCAAAGGTTTGAGACCTGACTTGGACTCTATATGGTGGCCTAAAATTTGACTCTGACTTGGAAAACAGGACTTGAACCCTTTTGCTGTTCAAATGTTTATGTCCTGTACTATACTGCTGCATATTGCATATTATTTGATATTGTATTGTACTGTAAATAGGCTGGTGTTCTTTTTTTCCATCGTTAACTTGCATATTTTATCTTTTGTTACCCGAGTATGCCATATTATTACTGTTAATTTTGTTGTTTCTGATAACGCGCATCCTCTGCTGCTTTAGAACTAACATTAGATCAGATTAGCTTGGTTTTTCATTACAGTACTGTGTGTAACTCTGTCTGCGTATTTGCCACTGTCACGCCCCAATTTCTCCATTGTGGAACAATAAAGGATTTCTTATCTATCATATTTTACCAGTTCAAATGTCAAACTGGCCTTTATTAAGTTGCTGAACTGCTTTTATTTTATTTTCAATAAAAGTTATTTTTTTTTCAAAATTGATGCCTTTACATAAGTAAATACAAACTAAGTGCATGAAGTTTGTCCTCAATTTAAAGTTGGACTGAATAAAAACATCTGTTTAAGCAATTTACCGTGATGTAAGAACAGTTGCAGCATGAAAGTCTGTTCCTTTAAAATTTCAGCATTCAGGTGAACGCCTGAAGCAGCAGACCAAAAAATGAGCAGGGCTTGCAGGTCTATCTCTTCTCTGATCCAGTGTTGCCTCAGCGTTACAGACATTAGTAGAGGGCTCGCTGCTGTAGCTCCAAGACCAAGTCTCCCTGCAGGCGAGAAAAGCTGGACTCAACCCAACAGCAGCTGAGCAGGGGAGAGTCATAACACTTCAAATAACGTGTAAGGGTTATGTGATCCTCTCGGAGCAAGGGAGCCACTCTGCTGTGGATGTGAGCAAGACAGAACTGAAAGGTGAGTCAGGGAGGGAGGGAGAGAGAGAGTAGAAGAGCAGAAGTCATGAGGAATAAATCACTGAGCTGAATAAACAAAGCAATGACAGACAATGAGCACGAGAACAGAACGTGTTGAGAAGAAAGAAAAGGAAAAGTGAGGTTCAAAAAAGGAAGCGAGGAGGAGAAAAAGTGAATGCAGCATAGTGAGCTCTCTACAGTGGCTTTGCAGACTTTGTGTACATCTATTTGACATTGGTCTTATGTACTGCAGGCATACAGCATGTGAGTGGGAATTTGAACAAGTGAGTTAGCACTTGTGCATTAATATGGTCATCCTAAATAAGGGTCAGGTACTGATTAACAAGTGAATATTTGTCCTGTGTTTCTGTGACTGTAACCCACTGGTGGGAACAGCTCAGTAAGGTGGGAAACCCAAGAGGTACTTCTCTTCATTCGTCTGCTACAACATATCAGTGCTGCCCTCACCATTACGTGTGACAGCCCACAACTGTCAGCGTCCTTGCTAAAATAGCTACCATACAGCTGTCGCAAGCTCCAGTAGCAGAGCTATGCTGCTTGCTGCTGACAGTCATATTTAAGTCCAGTTGGAGGTGATGAGGAAATTAAAGAGAGTGAAAATGCTTGTAGTCATTGCATTTTACAAATGTGATTTGTTATACTAAGCACCATTCATTTATTGCCTCGGTGATAAAAAGGCTTTTGAAAAACATTTAACTTCTATTGTAGCAGAAAAATCTCACACTGAAAAATAAAGAAAAATCCGACCTTTAATTTAGAATTTATATTTACTCAGCCATGGGAAAAAAATCTTATTACGAAAATCACTCGTTAACCTAATCATATTGTCAGTGAATTTGTTAACTAATAAACCATGACTTTCCCTGGATGTAAAACATCATGTAACACAAGCACACTGGCCTTTAAGTTGGGTGAGAACCTAACACAGAGCCAGCAAAATGGTGATAAAACAAAAAAAAAAAAATCTCCTCATTTCCTTGATGGGTACCTGCAGCAAAGAGTGGTGTCTTTCTCCATAACTATTACACACTACCTACATGCCAGCCAATCGTTTGGGAGACATGCGATGAAAGAATATTTTGTCTTGTCATACCAAAAATGTAAACATTCAACATTTTTTTAGGCTCCTGAGGTTTTAACTGGAACCATGCACTTTGGTCCAATGAGACTGACAGTGTTTTCATACCTAATAGCCTGATAAACCTGTTATGATTGTACTATTACTGCTGGTTTGAGTTCGATTGCACATTCAAACCTCCCCAAAACGACCAGAGTTTGTTTGAAAAAGTTTGATTCTACAGGGCTGGTGTGAATGCACTCTAAGATTACGCTTTTCTGCAACCAACACTTAAGGCTGGCATGGCTTTAAATAACAACAAAAAAATTGCATGAAAAACCCAGAAACCTCTGACTTTACCTGAACGACAATGTACAGTCAAAGTTTTGTATTAACAATAAGTCACCATATGTGTGACTGTATTACAATGTCTTTGTGTGTGATGCTGAAACTAAGGAGATGCTGGATGTCAGCTCCTGAAATGGTTTTGAGAAAGAGTGTGGCTGATAATAGATTGGAGCCAGATAAAGTAGTTACCATGTGTGAGATGTTATTAAAATATGAGAATAACTGAAATGCAATGTTGTAACAATAGCAATAAAGTGCTAAGGATTAATTGAGAAACGGAAAGAAGAGGAGATAGCCATTTTGGTATACTTAAATTGATGCCTCAATGGAGTCCATTAGGCTGATGACCCAATGGATTTCATTAGTGAAACTCTATATTGTCTCATTGCATTGCGCTGTATTCACACTGAATATGTCTAAGCAATCGCACCTGCATCATGCCAAATTTTTCCTTTTGCCTCAGGCCAAGATGATTTTCCACTAATATAACAGCAGTATTTAGTCAAAAGAACTGAGGTGAGAATAAATGTGCTACAGCACAGAAATAGATCGAAAAGCACCCAATGTGCACTGTGAAGTACCGTATATTGGAGAATTTGTGATGCAGTGGGAAATTGTTTTTCCAGGTGCAAATGTAGAGTTGCTGGCATCATGAACTCTTTCAAATCAAAGGATAATTTAAATACAACACCATCTTTCTTACATGGCAGGGCCGGATTGGGACTTTCATGCCTCAGACTGGCACCCTTAAGATAACAACCTATAATTATTATTCCAAAAATAGGCAGATTCATTCCATAGTTCATCCTATTTGTCATGATCTCGGCACCAATGCTGGTCCGATCATTCACTCTACACACCTGCTCAGCCCGCCCCTCTTCTCATCACCTCTCATCTGATCCACCTGCACCTGCCAGTATATAACTAGCCTTCAGACCAGACATCAGTGCCAGATTATTTTGAGCCCTTGGCGAGTATAGTCCAGCGATTTTTCTTATATCCCGCCTGCTTGTTACCATACCTGTTTTTGACCTTGGATTCTCTGATTTCTGCCTTGCCCTTGTCGGACCTGATGCCTTCTCTGTTGCCTAACCTGACCTTCCTTGCGATTCTCTGAGTTTTCCCTGTCCTTGTTTCGGCCCCCTGGATTATCTGACCTGATTCTGTGCCCTGACCCTGATTTTGACCCTGATTTTCTGTCTTGGATCATCACTGGACCTTGGATCACCCGGCTTCGACACGGATCCTGCTCACGGACTCTGATAAACCCCTGGGATCTCCTACACCTTCCACCACAGTTCTGACCCTCTGCCTGCCTTTCGACTGCTGTACTCAGACCAGTCCCTGGAAAGACTCCCATAGAGCCTTTTTCGGCTTGGATCTCTTTTAATGAAAAGGTTAGTGACCCTGTTACCATAACTTCTTCCACCTGTTAATACTGGTCACTAATCTGCTTTCTCTGATTCCAGTGGCTCTGGGTCCTGCCGACAGCGACTCCTTTGATCCGTAGCAGTACACATCCAATAAAACTGTGTGAATACGCCACTCTCTCGTATCTGTTCGAATACTGGGTCCTCTGTCTTCGTTTCATTACACTATTCCCCTTCTCTTGTCGGGTTTGTGTATTTACTATCTTTTAATAAAAAAAACATATATGTAACGGGTAACTTATTTTGTTTGGCTATAGAAAGTAGTTATTTTAGAACTAATGGTTGTTTGTTCACACACTCTGTTACAACAGCTCACCTGTTTCTTTCATACTAACAGGAGCAATCCCCTCATCACTACTGGATCTGCTTCTGACACTAAATCACATTCTGAAATAGGGCTGGGCCTTTATCGTATCGTTTTGTCGTTATCTTGAAAAATTCCTTATTGTGATAAGAATTTGGATTGATCTTGACAATGATAAAATAGTAGTGTCTGAAAAATCCCAAAACTGCCATTGTTGTCAGGATTGTTATTTTTGCTATTTTCTCTACTGTTGGTTTATGGTTGAAAATTCGTCTGCACACTTTTTGAAAAACAGTTTTTCTCCTGCACTGCTACACTCTTATCTCTGCTGCACTTTATATCGTAATGTTATTTTATTTCAATTGCAACCTCATTACTTTGTCGTGTCGTAAGCTGTATGCAACGAAATTATGTTTTGTATGCACTCTGTGCATACTAAGTGACAATGAAGTTTGTTTAAGTCTCTGGGTCTAACTGAGAGCATCAATAAATATAAATAAATTCAAAAATATAATTAAATGCAGTTACTGCGTCCAGCTAGGTAATAAAAAAGTCACACTTCTTAATGAAACATATTTAGAATTTTGTTTTAAAATATCTAACATTTTAAATGTTTTTAAGGACTGTATTACTGCTTATTGGGCAATGATTGACATGCAGTCAAAGCCACACAGTTACCTGAAAAAGACTGCAAGAAGCTAGTCTTTTATCATCACTTTTATTGTTATCACACATTACTACAATATATAATGATAAAATGTAAAGTCCGTATCGCTCACGTCTATTTTGAAAATGGTTATAATTCTCAGCACAAATGAAATCACTCCTTGTTACAAAGCCATCTGCTAAATTCAGGTCAGTTTCATGAATGTAGTGCTGAATCATCTAACATCACACGCCACTATTCATACAGAACAGCACCATAATCTTCACTATAACAATTCAAATATTTACTTAATGATTAATGCTACCTGCCCACTCAGGACTTGTGCACTCATGGCTGGTATTTGGTGTTGTATCTTACTTTTGACTCTGAGGGGCTAAAAGACAAAAATTCACGTGACATTGCATCAGACTATTATTTAAACTATATAACATTACATTATGTGCCCAGACATCACAAAATTCAGTGACTTAGTAATTAAACCGTAGGGTGGTTTGCAGGGAAAGTTCAACATATTTCCTTGCCCATTTAATCATTCTCATTGCATGTTTCATTCTCATTTTATTGAAAAAGCTACCAATTTTTGCACATTTAGCAGTGGATGTTTTCACAGCTTTGCTCTTTAATTAAGCAATCTCCACTGTGCTGTCCTGCTCCTTCTACGCCTTTCAAACAGCATTGACCGAGAGTACATACGTAACATCAGGATGTGTGAAAATAACATAAGTTGTCAGTGGAGGTGGAGGCAGCCATGGATAGCGGTAGCAGCGCAGTGACGTGATCCACTCTAGTGTCATGACTGAACAGCGGCTAAAAAAAAAAGAAAAGGGAAAGAACAACGGCCCTTGTGGCCCAAATATCAGACCGGCCCACCGGTAATCGTCCTGGTCCTCCTGATTAGCCACTCTGGGCCTGTTCCATGCCCATCTCAATCTTTGGATCTTAATCCTACAGAAATCCTATGAGTTAAAGAGAAAAGAGCAAAAGAATTAATATCGGACACTTGCTGAGATTTTAATTATATATGTCAGCACCTCTCCTCTTGAGTTCTTAGAATGGTCACTTGTTAAAATACATTGTATCACATTGCAACATGGGATGATTACCGCATGCAGGGTAACCTCTTTGGCTTTGCAAGATTTTTTGTGTGCAGGATAGTACCCGCTTATCTATGCAGGGTCGCGGGGAAGCTGGTGCTCTCCAGCGATCAAAGGGGGAGAGGTGGGTTAAACCATGGAAAGACCATCCATCCATCCATCTTCTGCTTATCCGGGGTTGGGTCTCGGGTGTAGCAACCTTAGTAGGCAGGCCCAGACTTCCCTCTCCCCAGCCACTTGGGTCAGCTCCTCCTGGGGAACCCCAGACTTATTTATGTTATTAATTTGCTCTGAGTATGAGTGAGAGTGTTTCACTAGAATGTATGAAAGCTTTTCAGTAATATGTATGAGCATCTCACTAGTATGTATGAAAGATTTTCAGTGGTATGAGTGTTTCACTAATATATATTAAAGCTTTTCAGTAGTCTGTATGAGAGCATTCCAGTAGTGTGTGTGAGAGCTTGTTAAGTTTCAGTAGAGTGTGAGAGAAGTCAAATTAGAATAATATCCCATACAGCCCCTCATAATCTGCTGCTAACTGCACTACTACGCTTCAAAATCCATTAGCAAAATGAGAGAAGTTAGTAGCTGCAGCTAGCTCCTTTCTACAACAACCAGGAACTCAGCAGCTACTTCCTACAGGCTTGCGCTTGGTCATTAGGCGAGTAGCTGAGGTGGTTTTACAGATTTTACTTTCACAAGTGGAGCCTTACTGCTTTTGCCATAGTGCTCCACTGCAAAGACAGACATAAAAAGAACAGCAAAACCAACCAATTAAAGTATTACAGGCACAAACAACCAATTCCTTGATACCATCACTGAAGAATATACAGTATTATTTATTATGAAATTTATAAAGTGAACGCTACACATAATAATGGGGGTTTTCTGTATAGAAGTGAATCTGAGAGTGCACTTGTGTATGTAAGGTTTTTCCATAATAAAACTTTTTAATAATGGTTGTGAGGATCCAAAGAGCCGCTCCACAGAGCAGCGAGGCAGGCGCCAGGGAAACCAGAACCCTAGATGCCCGAAGGGACCTCCAGAGCAAAGGTGCCCAACAGGGGCCAACAAAGGGAAAGCTGCTTCCCCCATCTCATGGAAGTGCAAATATGCCATTCCCAGCCCCCTCCTGACCCTCGGGACCCAGCCCGCCCCCAACCCCAACCAGGTGGCCTGCTCCTCCTCCAGGCCTTGGACTCTGGATGGCAATCCGAGAATGTGGATAGATTATTCAAGAAGAAGAGATGACTGAAAATGAGTGGTTTAAATAAACAACATGTAATAAAGCAAAAAGATAAAATCAGTTTCCTTGTTTTCACCTGCACCAAGCCATAATTATACTGGTCTGTTTCATTCACTCCTCATGGGTGAATACTGTTTCTATTCATGTCATGTCTTGCCATGTCATGCCATGCCGTGTCATGCCAAGCTAATGCATGCCTTTTTCTGAAGCCCATGTATAAATTCTTATTTTTTCTTTATAAAACTCTTTAACTCACTGTGCTGCTTCTGCTTGCCTGTCTGCTCTTGGGTCCACTGCAAGAAACACAATCCGACCTTAATTAATTTGTCAGGACCAGGACCCAGGGACATGCCATGGACCTTTTTTTTCTTTTTTTTTTCTTTTCCAGGAGGCAGAGAAGAATTTACACTGCTTTATGTGTTTGAGCCACCATCGCAATACAATGCCTCAAGGCTGGTGATCCCTCTTCTGTGGACAGGTCCGCTTAGGCTCCACTTTTCTGCTCCTTTCCAGTGTGCTGCTGTCACAGCTGTGGACCCTGCCTCATCAGCTTGCTGCGGATGACACAGAGCTAGAGGGTCTTCATTCAACTTCTGCCACTGAGGGTCCGTGCAATATCTCAATTCACACCATTGGGGATCTGCGCATACCTTCAGTCCATGGTCATGCCACTAAGGGTCTGGAGGATGCATCAGCATCTGCTCATGCCATCAAGAATCGAGAGGACGCCTTGGCTCATGCCATTGAGGGTCTGGTTGACGCCTTGGCCCAGTGTCATTGATGGTCCAACCAACACCTTGGCCCAAGCAATGGGGGTTCCAGCCAATACCTTGGCATCAGCTTCAGGGAGCCCAAGAACCAGCTCTGCGTCACTGCAGAGGACGCATAGCTACCCTGGAGAATCTTTTACCTGACCTATCCTTAAGTCCTTGGACTCCTAAGAATTTCCAGTCCCAAAATAATTTCCGTGTTTGGGTTCCCATTTGTCCAAACATCACAGAAATGGATTAGAAAATCACAAAGTGACAAACACAAGACAATACTGCACAACTCTGCAGACATTTTTTAACATAAATCTAAAGTCAATTTAGTTTTGTGTGTTTTTAATTTCAGTAATCTCATTTCTCTATTGAAAAAATACAATTGGCTTCGCCGCCAAAAACTGGAGAGATATATTTTCCTTCATAGGTTTAACTCAGTAACCTGACACTGTCAGGGGCAGTCCTGATTAGATGTGTTTCTTGTATTACTTGTTTTACCTATTCTTTTCACTTCCTGTTTTATTTTGTAATCATTTCCTGAACTTGTTTTAGGCAGCTTCACTTCCTCCCTGCAATCAGGATCTGCCACAGCCTAATGTCAATCACCTGGTGTTTGTGCTCCTCTTTTGTTTGTTAGACTATTTAATACTTACTGATGCAGCTTCCCTTTGCCAGTTCGTCTTTGTTCTTTGAGCCTAGCGTTCCAGCCTTTTGTCTACTTAGCTTTCTAGTGTTTTTTGACCTCAGCCTGAATTTGGACCTGTCTTTGCCTCTGTTTTGGATACCTCTGCTTCTGCTGGATTTTTTGGTGTTTGACCCTGGACTGTATTAAAGGAACTTTGAGTTTGAACCCACTGTGTCAGGTCTTGCATTAATTAAACAATATTAGGTAGATTGGACAACACGGAAGAAATAGCAGCATCAATGTTAACGCTTGCTTCCTCGACGAGCTGCCGTTGCTATCAAAACAGTCTCACGTCATGGTCGCGTCTCCACTACGTCACATCTATGAAATGCCAGCCCTGCGTCCTGATTGGCCAAACCATAAAATTGGTTGGAGAAATCACTTTCTATGGGCGATGTCCCAGATGTATGTGAGTGGAGGTAGGCGGAGCGACATGCGTCTGGCTTGTGTCAGGTTATTAACTCAGTGCTTCTCAAATTTTTTTGTCACACTCCCAGGGAGAAGAAAACACCCCTCACTGGCCGTCGTTACTGCAAATACTATTATTTATATATAAAAAGACTTAGAAAAATTGTGTTAGGTCTACTTATAATGCAAGTAGGCTACACATCTGCATAACATTGTATCTTTGTTCCCATTAAAGAAAACAAAAAAGAGAAATATAATGCTTACAACAAAGAATAAGTTTATTAACATAGTTTTTAATATCAAAAAGAAAAAAATCTAAAGAGTACCAAACTGCTTGGAATTCATAGAAGAATCTAGTTAATTCAAAAAATTAACTAGATTTATTTTTGACTTCATACTTTTAAATATGTTCATACTGACATTTTACAAAAAAGTAGATCCTCACACAGGGAATTTGTCATATACAACGTACATAAGCAATACAGTCTTTGTTGCTGTCAGTTGCTTTATCAAATTATAAGGCAAAACGTTTGTCTTTGAGTTTCTCAACAAGCTGTTCTTGAAGATCATTAGCAATGTCATTTATGTGGGCTTAGGGATAGTTTTTATTTTTGTGCCACTTGCGTCATCCAGCAAGACAGAAACCATTTCTAATGCTGCAGTCAGTATGAACTCCTTTGCTAGGCTCCATCGAAATACCCTAAATAATAGCTTCTAGCTCATATTCCTAGCTCTTGTCACGTGACCTTTCAAGGGGTCAACAGTAAGAGTTCTTACCTTTACATATTTCGCACGTGCATAGAATATCATCCAAGACTGAGTGAGGTCTGCTGGTTTTGACCATGAGTACCTGAGTTATAATAGCATCTGGAAGCCAGTGGTGAACCAAACCATATCTGGTGCTCTACCAGTGCCTCAGCAGTTTCCTATCTAAGTTCCCCATTTTCAAAATAGTATTAAGGGACTTGAAAAATTTCCTCTTCTGCATTTTTTTCTGGCAATGCTTTGCCAAGTTGTATTTCCCCGATGGCATCCACCATTCACCAAATAAAATATTGTCCACTTGTGGACTCATCAAGCTTTAATGCTAACTCACTACTATTTTTTTTTTTCAGAACAACACTTTAGAAGACTGTAAACACGCTGCTAATACATGTAGCATTTATGCTGCAGAAAGTCTTTATCTTAACCACATCAGATGTGATCACCTCTTTTACAATGGGTTTGCAGGGACGAAACATCTCTGCCACAGTGTTGTCCTTTCTAGATTTACCACTGTTACATAGCCTTTACCCACACACCAAGAATCCAGTTGGTGCAGTGGGATACATAGTGTATAGCCTAACCATAAACAGAAAAAATACTTTCACTTCATTCCTTCAAGCTCAGTTTCTCACATTCTATTCAACTGTAATCATGGCAAGCTCTTTCTTAGGTTATGAATCTTATCCATGGTGAAATTCAAATATTTTTTTACCCTTTTCCATATATTTTGTGAATCCTGATTTAGACGCTTGTGGTGGCATTCATACTATGTTGTGTTAAATTAATTATGTTAAATGCATTAATCATGATGTTACCTACAGCCACCCACAGTTGTAAAAGGGTAATTACTCTCCCAACATAGCAGTCAATCCAGTTTAACAATGGCAAGATTCATATGCAACAACGTACCAAATCAAAATGTAGGACTAGTTAAGTATAAGTAAACCTATTAGAAACTATAAGTGGAGTACAAAAGGCCTTTTGATTGTTTTAAAATAACTAATAATCATTATTTTGTCAGTCTAAGGTCATTGTTCTTAACCAGAAAGAGATGTTTAGGCATTAATGTGTATTGACCATGAGGGAGGGTATGATTGGGCTAGAGAGGCATAGACGGATTGGGGTCTCATCAACAGCAATGCAGGTGCCGTTCTGACCCATAATGGCATAGAAAATATGAGCAAAACAGCAAATGTCTTGATTTAACTTTGTAAAGTACCTTGAGATCTCATGTGTTGTGAATTGTCGCTTATAAATTAAATGGAATTGAATTTACCTGTCTACAGCTGCTGCTTTTCCGCATTGGAAGGTGTTAGTTGAAGTAGTTAAGAAACCTGATCAGGATTCCTCCTCGGCACTTCCCGCTAGAGGTTTATTGGGAATGTCCCACTCAGAGGAGATGCCAGGGCAGACCCAGAACTCTCAGGAAAAAACTATACGTCCTTTCATCAAGAACAGCTTAAATGATTAAATGACTTTCTCAGCTGGATGATTTTGTGGTTCATTTAACTTCTGATAACGATGGGCCCAAACAAAGGCTTTCCCCTTCATGTATTGGCCCACTTCTTAACAAGTGGGCCAATACATAAAGTAGAAAAAAATACCCACAGCATTACTCAAAATCAATTTTTTCTTCTCTCAATCAATTAGTCAATCTCTCTAACTTCTCTCAAACCAACTCATTTAACAACCAAATTATTTCTTCCCTCCCTTTTTCTCTTCTCTTCAAGCAGTTCCATGTAAGGTTATCTATAATAAATGTGTATTGGAGAGACACTGTACATATTAATATACACCGGGTTTTTGTAAATAAAAAGTCTGCAGCAATAAGAAAAAAAACCTAAGACCTCCTTGAACAATCTAAGCCTTGAGTAAAAAAAGTAAGATTTCTGTATTAGGCATCTAAATGTTTGCATATATTGTGTTTCATTCAGGAATATTCAATGCATAGAAAGCAATTACATCCAACTTTACCCAAGAGGGATTATTCTCCCACTTCACTGTGTCCTCTGTTCACTCTTTCTCTGGGATACATTAGAACAGAATGTACAGATGGGAAGACTTGCTGGGTACAGAGAGACTATGAAAAGGTTAAAGGTTGTTAATGAATGTTGTTTTCCTCCCTGCACTGATACTGTCCTTCTGCTAAGCTCTTATGTTTAAAGCTGTCAAGTGGCAAGCCAAAACCATTACTGCCTTGGGATAAATACGGATGATCCACAATGCCGCTTTGTGTGGGAGTGTGTGGTTATGTGTGTTAGTACCTTCTGCAAAGGTTTATGTTTATTGAATTCCTTGTTATACAATATGAGGAAATCAGCTTAATTTGGGAGAAAATCTGCAGTGATGCACACGTGCACAAAGCAAAATAACCCCCACCCCGGAATATAGTAAACTGCATGCAGGAAATGTGCAAAGATATCGACATCATCAACAGTGTTGCAGAAAGCAGAGAGGGTTGTGGAGCTATGCGCTCATAAATCATATTGAACCAATGAGACCAGTGCAGGATGAGTTAAAACTTACCTGGTTTCTGCTTGTTTTTACTAGTTCAGACCTTCACTATCATCCGCCTTTATTTTTCTGCCTCAACATTTACCCTTCCTTTCCATTTTCACTGTCCTTTTTCATCACACTGGATTATCCCCTCCCATTCCTCTTCTTGTCCTCTAACCTTCCTTTACTCTTCTTCTCTGTACTTGCTTGTACTTCTGTGTACTTTCTGTACTGTCTCTCCAATCATCTACCTCCACTTGCTCATGTTCTTTCTCTGTCCCACATACAAACTGATATCAGATACACCCCAACATTTAGATAAGATAACATATATTTCATTTAAATAGCACCGTCCAACAATCCAATTAATGACCAAAGTACTTTACAAATTAAAACAAATAAATACCGAGCACAAAAAACAGTTACAATGCAATCACAATAAAAAAATTAAATAATAAATTCAATTCAATTTTATTTTATTTATATAGCGCTAATTCATGAAACATGCCATCTTAATGTACTTTACAAAGTCAAATTCAATCAGATTATACAAATTGGATCAGATTATACAGATTGGTAAAAAATTTCCTATATGAGGGAACCCAGTTGATTGCATCAATGTCCCGACAAGCAGCATTCACTCCTGGAGAAGCGTAGAGCCACAAGGAGAGTCGTCAGCATTAACCATGGCTTTGCAGCAACCCCTCATACTGAGCAAGCATGAAGAGACAGCGGAAAGAAAAACTCCCCATTAACGGGAGGGAAAACCTCCAGCAGAACCAGGCTCAGTATCATTCTCTAACCCCCAGTCATCTGCCTCGACCGACTGGGAGTTAGAGAAGACAGCAGAGACACAATAAGAGAGATAAAAAAGCACAGAAGCACACATTGATCAAGTAATCTGTTCTATATTAGATGGTAATAGCGGGTGATCTGTCTTCCCTGGATGATGTCACAGCTAACAGAATGCCAGACCAGGTGTACATACTATGAAGAAAAAAAAGAGAGAGAACAAAAAATTAAAAGCTGAAATGACGACAAGCAATGCAAAACTGGAGAACAGTAGAACTCAGTAGAGTGAGAAAAATAGGCCCTGATGTCCTCCAGTAGCATAAGTCTATAGCAGCATAACTATAGAGGTAGCTCAGGGTCACATGAGCCACTCTAGCTTTTAAAAAATGAACGTTTTAAGATTAGTCTTAAAAGTAGATACGGTGTCTGCCTCACAAACCAAAACTGGGAGTTGGTTCCACAGGAGAGGAGCCTGATAACTAAAGGATCTGCCTCCAATTTTACTTTTAGAGACTCTTGGAACCACCAGCAGACCTACAGTCTGAGAGCGAAGTGCTCTGTTAGGAACATACGGGGTAATCAGAGCTCTGATATATGATGTAGCTAGATTATTAAGGGCTTTATACGTTAGAAGAATAATTTTAAATTCTATTCTATATTTAACAGGAAGCCAAGGAAGGGAAGCTAAAATTGGAGAAATATGATCCCTCTTGTTGATTTTCATCAGAACTATTGCTGCAGCATTTTAGATTAGCTGAAGACTTTGAACTGCATTTTGTGGACTTTTGAGAGTAAAGAATTACAATAGTCCAGCCTTGAAGTAACAAATGCATGGACTAATTTTTCAGCATCACCCCTGGGCAGAATGTTTCTAATCTTGGCGATTTTATGGACGTGAAAGAAGGAAACTCTGGAAACCTGTTTAATATGGGATTTAAATGACGTCTTGGTGAAAAATAACACCAAGATTTTTTACTTTATTACCAGAGGCCAAATTAATCCCATCCAGATTACGTGATTGATTAAGAAGTTTATTTTTTGAGGACTGTGGTCCAAAAATTACAACTTCTGTCTTGTCAGAATTTAAATGTAGGAAATTTAAAGTCATCCAGCTTTTGATGTCATCAAGACATGACTAGTCTAAGTAATTGATTGGATTCATCAGGATTTATGGATAAATATAGCTGAGTGTCATCAGTATAACAGTGGAAATTAATCCCATGCTTTCTGATAATTTTGTCAATCAGAAGCATATATATAGTAAAGAGAATTGGTTCAAGGACTGAACCCTGTGGTACTCCACAAGTGACCCTAGAGTTTTAAGAAGATTTATTGAATATTTATATGAACAAACTGGAATCTGTCCGACAGATTAAATTTAAACCAGCCTAATGCTTTCCCCTTAATCCCTGCAGTATGCTCAAGTCTTTGTAGGAGAATATTGTTGTAATTTGACATCATTTGAGGAATATTACAAAATTATACCTTTTTGTCCCTTGATGTCAAAAACCCATGTTCTGCTGGTGATACTAGACCACTCGGCAGCTTTTGACACAATAGACCATTCGCTCCTCATCACTTGTTTGGCTCAGCAGGGAAATGTGCTTGAGTGGTTTAATTCCTGCTTAATAGGCAGAACTTTTTCTGTCATTATAGGTGATCTGCACTCCTCTTCTTCAATCCCTCTGACCTCAGGCATCAATTGAGGCCTGTTCTTTTTTCACTATACATGCTGCCATTAGGACCTATCATTGCATGTCATAATCCGTCATTTCATCTGTATGCAGATGATCTGCAAATCTATCTGCCAGTCACGCCCAAATCCCCACTCAGTCTAAATTCCATTGATAGCTGTTTAAGAGACAGTAAGCATTGTCTATCTCAAAATTCTCTTCACTTAAATAACGACAAAACGGCTTTTGTTTAACTCTTCCAGTAATTCATGTATTACTTCTCCCAGTCTAGATCTTTCACTCTCCCGCTTCTCCCGGGTGGTAAAAAATCTAGGAGTGAAGCTTGACCGTAGTTTAAAACTTGATAAACAGATAAATTCAGTTTCTTTCAACTCTGCTTTCTAAGAAAAAGGCTTTCCTTAGCTGTAGCGATCTGGAGAAAGGCAGTCCATGACTTTGTAAGCTCTAGACTTGATTATTGTAATGCTTTATATTTTGACATCAATCAGTCTTCCATCTGTTGTCTACAGCTTGTACAAAACTCTGCTGCTCGCTTATAAGAAGACTAATACACTTAAGTATGAACATATCACTTCCATCCTTTCATATCTGCTCTATGGTTGGCAGACAAATATCTGCTGGAGGTTCCTCACTCTAGGTGCAAGAAATGAAGGGACCAGTCCTTTTCTCTTGCTGGCCCAGCAGCCTGGAATAGACCCTTTCAGCTGTGTGCCATATCCGACCTGGTCTTGTTCTAAACCAAACTTAAGACCCATTTTTTAGAAGAACGTTTGATGCTTAACTTTTAGGTCCCAGATCCTCCAACAATGGCGCAAATGAGATCTAATGGAGGGAAGAACCATGTCAGGAAAAAACACTGGAAGAAGAGATGGCTGGTAGCCAAGAGAAGCTTCAAAAGGAGACAGGCATGAAGCTGAGGACATCTGGTAATTGTGAGCATACTCCACCCAGGTGAGGTGTTGATTCCAGGATATGGGGTTGTTGGTGCAGAGGCAAAGAACATTCTCCAGTTCCTGATTCAGCCGCTCACACGGACCATTGGTCTGAGGGTGAAAACCAGTGGAATTGGAATATTTAGCCCTATGACAGTGACAGAAATCTTGCCAAACCTGTGCTACAAATTGTGGGCCGCGATCAGAGATGATGTCAGTGGGTATTCCATGGAGTCTGAAGATGTGAACAAAAAGGAGCCAGGCCGTTTGAGCAGCCAAAGGAAGTTTGGTGAGAGCAATAAGATGACAGGCCTTGGAGAAACGGTCAATGATGGAAAGAATGACTGTTTTGTTACTGGAGGGAGGATGACCTGTGACAAAATCCACGGCAATGTAGGACCAGGGCTGACTTGGAATGGATAAGGGTTTAAGTAGGCTAGAGGGCGGTTTGTAGGGATTCTTGTTTGGAGTACTGGTCAAACATGCAGAAATGTATTCCTGGATGTTCTTGTTCCAATACGGCCACCAGAAATAGCGTTGGAGCAGGGTGACTGGAGAACTTAGAAGAGTGACTTCAATGTATGATCCGAGAACACACAGATGACTGGACCCTAACCCTAACACCCCTAACCCTAACACCCAGGGGATCCTCCTCCAGAATGCTGTTCGCCCTGCTGTGCTTGACGGATCTGAACGTCCAGGTCCCAAAACACTGCACCGACAACCCAGGACAGGGGCACAATGGTCTTGGGGTCAGGGGACTCTTCCTCTGGGGAGAACTGCCTGGATAGAGCATCAGGTTTACCATTTTTGCAAGTGGGACAGTAAGTGATGGTGAAATGGAAACTGGAGGAAAATCAAAGACCAATGTGACTGGCAGGAGTTGAGACGTTTAGCCGACCGGAGATAAGCAATAATATTATGGTCTGTCCAAATGATAACGAGCATTGAAGTACCCTTCAGCCAGTGACGGCATTCTTCCAGGGCTAGTTTAATGGCTAACAGTTCCCGGTTCCCCACATCTGGGGAAGAGAAGCGTTGTGAAAAGAAAGCCCAGGGGTGGAGCTGACCATCGGACTGAGACATCTGTGAAAGGACTGCTCCAAGCCCAGTATAAGAAGCATCCACCTCCAGGGTAAACTGAAATTTGGGGTCTGGATGGATGAGGATGGGTGCTTGGGAGAAACTCTCCTTGAGTAACTGGATTCTCCGTGTTTGGTTCTGGCTCTATGTAGGCAGAGTAGGCTGTAGCCAGACAACCTTAGTGGTCTGGAGGGTTGATACACTGATAACAAGTCTGTGATGTATTTAGGTGCTAAGCCATTCAGGGATTTATAGACTAACAGAAATATTTTAAAGTCTATTCTCTGAGATACAGGGAGCCATTGTAAGGACTTTAGAACTGGAGTGATGTGCTCTACTTTCTTAATCTTAGTGAGGACATGGGCAGCAGCGTTCTGGATCAGCTGCAGCTGTCTGATCCACTTTTTAGGCAGACCTGTGAAAACACCGTTGCAGAAATCAATTTGACTAAAATTGACTCAGAAAACTTCCAACAAGTATAAAGGTTAATTAGGCATTGTGCTAACTCATAAATTCCCACTCTAAGTGAAAAAATAACAGTCTCTCTCTGCCTTTAACTTTGGCTAGACTCTCTCTCAGGTTTACAGCTACCTAATGTGGATTACAACAATGTAGTGTAGGGAATATAATCCCTGTAACAGTAAAATAAAACCCATAACTCCGGAGTTTACAAAATATTGCAATGTTTCACCCATAAAATACCGCGAGACTTCTCAGGCACAGGAAAACCGGCTAACCTATGCCTCGTCTGAAAAAGCTAACAAATAGCAGAAACGAACACAGCAACCCTGTCACAATATCACCTACTGATACAATAAGAACAGACCTTACAGCATACGTTTGGTGTGTTTTTACCATGTAGTCAACTGCGAAACAGTAGAAACAGGCGAGAGCAATGATGAGAGGACACTCAGCCTTTAACATCCAGATTGTGTTTGAGGAAAACAGAATGTTCACTGCAAAACCAACCTAAAGCAACGCCTCACAATAAATGTTCTGCCTCGCAACTAGAACTCCCTGCCCCACTAAACCCAGGAGAGCACTGAATAATGGCTGAATAACATGTCAAAAATAAAAATTTATATATATATATATATATATATATATATTGAAAACATTTAGAAAATATAAAATAACGAAAATAACTAAAAACAATGTGGTGACATTTTTAGATGCACCACATTTGCAACCAGAATGAGCTACTAACGAATAAATTACAAAAATGTCAAATAACATAGCTATGTACCTTTTAATATATGAAAAACAGTGAGAGAATGTGGGAGAAATAGAGATGCAAAGACAGGCAGACAAAGGAAAACAAAGAGAGCTGAATCATTTAAGGTAAAGTTTAAATAATCTTGTGAATTTACAGAATAATCTAATAGTTTATTTTGTACCCAAAATTATACTCAAGAGTAGCACTATTGCTAGATTACTATAGGCCTAGTCTTAAAAGATTCCAAATAAGGAGCACTAAATTGCATAGGCAGAAAAAAATTGAGGGTGCAATGAGTGGCCATGTTGCGTGCAATCTTCAAACATTCAGAATCAGAATCAAGTTTAATTGCCAAGTAGGTTTGCACTTACAAGGCATTTGACTTGGTGTTGATGGTGCAGACACAATAGATATATGTACTGTACAGAATCTATAGCTATATACACAGTAGACAGTTCGTTAATGTAACGCAGAAGGTCTGGAGATGCTACGTTGGTGTAGCTTGTAGGTCCTGAACGGGATGGGAGAGAAGCATGGGCGTAGGTTTGATTTCAACTTTGGTAGGGACACTACTGGTCTCAAGTTTCATTGGTTTGATGTCATTGGTCCTACGCAGTATGCATGCCCCTATTTTTTTATACTTGACATGAGCATCAGGGGACATTTCGTTTAAAGAGAAAAGCAGTATTTTTTGCTACATTTATACAAATTTTATAAGCACTATATATATTGTATATAAATAAAAAGCTGCTCCTTAATTTGTAATTAAAATAAATTAGACATCACCTGAAGCACTGAAGGGCCAGCTGCTTCACATCCAAGCTGCCCTGCATCATTATTACTGGATATCTGTGTTTCCTATAATCATATGTTACTATTATACAAGTGTGTTTTTAGTATTAAAGGATTAAATGTAACACAACCTTTTATATCATCCTATGATACTTACTGTCTGAGTGTTAAAATAGCTCCTTATGTCTCTTTTCATTTTTGGTGGCATCATCTACAATCACAACACTAAGTATGAGCCTAAGTTTATTCAAATATAAAATCGCTTTTAACAATTATTAAAATAAAATATAACACTATCTTATCCGTAATGTAATAATCTCCAAAATAAACAGCCAGATTCAAGCATTTTTACCGGACACTAATATTTGTACTAGTTTACTTATGGACTGTGTGGAAATCTATGTAAAATCAAACCAATGTGTTCCTCTGTTTGTACTTTATCCTATTTCCAAAAGTAGAAATAATTAAATAGCACTATTATTATGTTGAACCCTAATTATGCTTTCTAAACAAAAAATAGCAATGTTTAGGCACCATCTCGTATTGTTATACTCTATAAAACGAATAACACCTGCTATTTATATCTGAACCGCCTTAAAGGGATTTTTTGAAAGCTTACATTCTTTGCTTGTCGATTTTTCCAGCAGTCTTCAGAACTCCTGCCTGACACTGAATATTTTTGTTGATAAAATGTATTATACTTCAGAATTAAATATTATTTTAAGATGCTAACGTTGGTTACTTACATTTCTTAAGTTCCACAAATGAAAACTACTCTCTCCTGCTTCTTCTATCGCCTGTTATAACGTGGATAATATATTTTTTTTAATCGTTGTAGTAACCGCAGTATTCTAGTGTGAATTAAATTTAAATTTCGCGCTGCAAGCATGCACGCACATAGACATAATATAAAAGTAGACGCGTCATTGGGCGGGTTCTGCCTATGCTGCGATGCGTCAGAGCGTCCGCCATCTTAAATGTGGCAAATCTGCAGTTACTCAGTCACTTAAACAGTATCAGAGGGACTTTAATCTCTGAGTATACTTTGTATTCGTAGTATTTTTTTTTGTAATATTACAAGTTTATTTTCGTATCCCTTTAGCTTCATTCTCCTGAATTTATTCTCGTAAAGAATAAAAATATTTAAAATAATCTAACCTGGCCCTATTACTCCAGGAGTGAAATAATTCTGCAAACTGTGACTATTCTGGAAATGTTCCCCCTTAATTCTCATAATATGATGTTTTTATCATAACATTATCACTTTTGTGTTTGTTTGTTTATTTTTACTTTATTCACCTAGGACTTTTTTTTCCTCATGTTATTAATTTTACCTCTTTAATACTCACCCAAAAAGTCTGTTCCTAAAGGTTCACATGTGACATGGTTTTATGAAATAATGAAGACCATAATGTTTAGATTTAACAAATTGATCCTTATATTCATAACACATACACACAAATATATATATATATATGTGTGTGTGTGTGTGTGTGTGTGTGTGTGTATTTATTGCAGCACAGGAATGAGGCATCTTCTCTGATCCACGTTCACAATAACAGAACTCAACTTTTTTCTGCCACATACAATATGGCGGTGACGTTGACGTGCGAACCTGCGCCCTATGACGCGTCTAACGTATATATGTCTGTGTGCACGCACATGCACGCAGTAGAAAACAGCCAACCAGGGAGAGAGAAGGCGGGACTTAAGGCAAAACAACCAATGAGAGTGGAGTTAAACAGCACACAGCACAGTTACGTGCGCTGCTAAGTTAAAGCGACAGGAAAGACCGACTGGACACGCAGGCTGGCAGACGGAGCTGCAGCAGCAGCCGCCGCCAAGCAGCGGAGCTGCAAGAGGAAAATAAGCGACTGCTGTAACAACGATGTATTGTAAATTATAAACATGTTATTCACATCGAATTATTGGTAGGGACATGTCCCTATGGTCCCTATACAAACCTACGCCCATGGAGAGAAGCAGTGTCAAGTATCATGCGCGGCTCTGGGCCTTGTTGATAAGGCTGGCAGCGGATGGGAAGAAACTGTTCTTGTCCTTGGCCGTGGCACCAGCGTACCAGATGGATGGACTCAATGATGAAGGAGTAGAAGTGCACCATCATTGTCCTTGGCAGGTTGAATTTTTTCAGCTGCCACAGAAAGTACATCCTCTGCTGGGCTTTCTTGGTGAGGGAGTTGATGTTCAGCTCCCACCTTAGCTCCTAGGATATGATAGTTCCCAGGAAGCGGAAAGACTCCACAGTGTCAATAGTGGAGTCATAGAGGGTGATGGGGATAGCTGGGGCTGAGTTCTTCCTGAAGTCCACAACCATCTCCACTGTTTTTACAGCATTGACCTCCAGGTTGTTCTCCCTGCACCAGGTCACCAGATGGTCAGCCTATCACCTGCAGGCGGACTCGTCACCATCAGAGATAAGTCCGGCCCATTCCCGGCGGCTGCTTCGCGGGGCCTGGCCCCCCGGGGGGCGGCCGGGGTCTCCTGCCGCGGGGGCGGGGTGCCCCTGGGGCCTCTGGCCCTCAGGGCCCATGGCCGGGACCACTTCAGCGGGGCTGGCTGCCGGCGGAGCCCACGGGCTCGTCCCCGCGGCTCTTGGGGGCGTGGGCATTGCGGTGGCTGGGGGATTTCCTCGGGGTCGTCTCTCCTCTTTCCTTGGGAGGGGGGGGGGGGGGGTTGCAGATATCCTGTGTCGGCCCCTCCTTGTCACCCTGCTTTGGGGGCCCCTTTGGGAATCCGGGGTTATGGGTTCTTTTTGCATCTCTCTTTCCAGGTGATGGAGCAGACGGAGAACGTCTGCTTCCAATCAGACAGGAAGTCTGTAATCCACCTGCATTTGCAATGACTAAAACATGCAAAAATAATTTGCTTTGCCCCATTTAAATAAGTGAACTGCATGTACTCTGCAGTTCAGAAAATTACAAGGTCGGCTTTCTATCACCTGAGGAACATTTCCAGGATTAAAGGACTAATGTCTCAGAAGGATCTGGAAAAACTAATCCATGCGTTTATTTTTAGTCAAATTGATTACCGCAACGGTGTTTTTACAGGTCTGCGTAAAAAATGGATCAGGCACCTGCAGCTGATCCAGAATGCTGCTTTCCGCGTCCTCACTAATACCAAGAATGTAGAGCACATCACCCCAGTTTTAAAGTCATTACACTGGCTCCCTGTATCTCAGAGAATATACTTTAAAATACTTCTGTTAGTCTATAAATCCCTGAATGGTTTAGCACCTAAATACATCACAGACTTGTTATCAGTGCATCGACCCTCCAGACCACTAAGGTCTTCTGGCTCCAGCCTACTCTGCATACCTAGAACCAGAACTAAACACGGAGAAGCAGCATTTAGTTCCTATGCTCCGCTTATCTGGAACAAACTTCCAGAAAACTGTAAAAGTGCGGAAAGCCTGAGTTCTTTTAAATCAAGATTAAAAACACATTTGTTTAAAATTGCCTTTGACTGTTCTAGTAAACTGTTTTACTGTTTTTAATGTTCTTTTTTGTTTCTACATTCTATCCCTACTTGCTTTTATTCTGTTTTATTTTCATATATTTTAATCATGTAAAACACTTTGCATTGTCTCTGTACTGAATTGTGCTATATAAATAAGTTTGCCTTGCCTTGCCTTACTGGCAGTTTTGGAGCTACTGTAAAAGAAAGAGGAAGATCTAAGCAAAATTTCAATTTCTGAACCAAAAGCAACCGTCATATAATCTCTCCAGACACCGAGGGCCCACAAAACAGTTTTTTAATGAATGGGGAACTTCTGTTATTTAACTTTTTCTTTTCTTACAAACAATACTATTAATTATCATTGTAAAATGTAAAGAATAAAAAGTTGTAATGTCTGCAAAAATTCTGTAAATACAGTTCAACTACATCACAGCATAACAGGAGAGAAAGCTTTGATTTTATTTCTACTTTTCTGGGTTTAATAAGAAAATGGCTGACCAAACAGATTTACATAGGCAATTAAAACAAACCGGTTTATTATTACTCTACTGGTTATTCCATTATTCTACCGGTTGGAGTTTCTCCAGCCTCTGTTGACTGAATATTTCCCTATGGTAATTGGAGGACATAATGCTAATAATTATTTTTATAAAACTTATAACATTGATCTGTCCAGGACGGAAATTGGCTCTCACCTTTTCACCGCTGGAAATAGGCACCAGCCAACACGTGACCCTGCACAGATAAGAAGGTATAGAAAATGGATTGATGGCATAACATTGATAACAATGGAGAATATTATTTACAGTGTGCTTTAAGTGTCTCAAAGTGTTAAGAACAAAAGTAAAAAAAGATTAAAAAAATCACAAAACATATGTTTTAAAGAGTATATGTAAAACCTAGAAAAGCTGTCTTTGTCAGGTGTCAAGTCCTTCCCGACCTCCGTCTGAGAGCTTAGTGTGGAAACGAGCTGTATAGTCAGATTTATAGTGAGATTCCTCTCTAAACAGCTGGATTTATCTCCACAACACAAAGTATTGCAAACCAAGGCAGCATCATAATAATTTAATACAACATAACTGTGCTTCTACTGCTTGAACTACTTGGGAATAGTTTTAGGATGGTTCCTTCCTGTTCCAAAATGACTGTACACAATTGCACAAAGCAAGGTCCATAAGTACATAGTGGACAGGGTTTGTTGATAAAGAAGTTGACTGACCTGCACAAAATCTAGACCTTGACTTGATGAAACACCTTTAAGATTAATTAAAGTAGCAGATGTGATCCAAAAGCTCTTATCCGACATCAGTGTCTGACCTCATAGATGTGCCTCTGAAGGAATGATCGGCCTTGCCAGAAAAGCTGTAGCCTGTGTGCGATTTGCAAAAAACCCAGAGGGGGGGGATCATTTCAAGTGTTTTATAAATGAAGATAACAACCAGGTTATGTGGCCTGCATGCTGTCTGGCTCAAGACAGCATGCAGGCATGCACCTGTCCTGGGCGGGAAGGTGGAGAAATCGGCTGCTGCTGCTGCTGCTGCTGCTGCTGCTGCTGCTGCTTCTTGTCTTGTGACGCTGCCTGCAAATCTTCATCATCCACAAAAAGTTTGTCCTGTAACATTACCATGGTTGTTTGTCCCATCATCTACTCTTGACCTTTTCTGTTGATTTTCAGTACAGAAATATGAAATATGGCCGAAATATGACAAAATACTTGTCGTATGTTGACGTCCATGCTGCCACACGTTCTTATACATTACTTGGTTAGCTAGCAGCTGCTCTTTCAGGTAGCTAGCTAGATCCAGTAGGTTAGACTATTAGTTTTAAACTTGCGCCATCTACTGTCTGGAATCGGGAGTGGGTATTTACGGTGGCCCTGAGGTGCAAAGCGCTACAACTTTAAGGAAAGCACTCCAACATTAATGAAAGCGCTACAACAATACGGAAAGCACTCCAACTTTAAGGAAAGCACTCCAACATTAACAAAAATATTACAACATTAACAAAATCACTTCAACATTAACAAAAGCACTTCAACATTAACGAAAGCGCTACAACATTTAGGAAAGCGCTGCAACATTTAGGAAAGCGCTACAACATTAACAAACCGGAAGAGGTACGTCCCAGTGGGAGACCTAAGAAATCGCTGATTGGACTACAGCTCGTTTTTACTTTTGAACCGAAAGTTATTCTGGCTTTACTGTGTTTTTAAAAACCATGAATGTTCTCGGTGATCCAAACCGTAAGATGCAGTCTAAAACGCCACTTAGTCTGTTTATAAGTTTCGCTTTTATTAATTATGCTTTCTGTACCTCAACGCTCTGGTCTGCTCCTCTCCCCTCCCTCCCCTCGGACCCAGGGACTTTTATCAGCGGCAGCATTATCACTACGTTTAATGTCTTTCCACTCCTACCAAAATGTCCTAATTAAAATCAATAGGAGAGTCCGTAGCTGTGTTTAATGCTATTTTCTTTTTAACGACACAGAACCAGTGGCGCTTCGGTGGGCGTGCTGCCTTGGCTTGAATTCAGGTGCGCAAAATTACGTTACATATAATTTAGGTGTGCACTTTTAAAGGTCATTTCAACAAGCTTGTAACATCGGAGCTTCAGTTCAGACCCAATATTCATTCTCTTCCCTCTAAAGGAGCCCTATACAGTCTTTATTTATGCTTTTCCCCCACTGTTATCCCTCGCGCCCCCCCCCCCAGAAGCAGATTGTATGTTATCGTAGTTGATAATGAAACTACAGCTTATCATTAATCTATCCATGTTGGTCTCATTTGTGAATGAGGCGGAGTTTGATCAAGCCTAAAAGGTCCAACATTTCCCCTCAGCTGTAACCCTTAAAGCATACAGGGCTGCGTCGTTCACGCTGCGTCTTTACGCATGATCCGCAGCTGCTCTATTTTACCCTGGTGCGCTGCGCGCGAGGGATAACAGTGGGGGAAAGCATAAATAAAGACTGTATAGGGGTCCTTTAGAGGGAAGAGAATGAATATTGGGTCTGAACTGAAGCTCCTGATGTTACAAGCTTGTTGAAATGACCCTTAAAAGTGCACACCTAAATTATATGTAACGTAATTTTGCGCACCTGAATTCAAGCCAAGGCAGCACGCCCACCGAAGCGCCTCTGGTTCTGTGTCGTTAAAAAGAAAATAGCATTAAACACAGCTACGGACTCTCCTATTGATTTTAATTAGGACATTTTGGTAGGAGTGGAGAGACATTAAACGTAGTGATAAGGCTGCCGCTGATAAAAGTCCCTGGGTCCGAGGGGAGGGAGGGGAGAGGAGCAGACCAGAGCGTTGAGGTACAGAAACACAGCGCACGTAGTAAAAAAAAAAAGCATAATTAATAAAAGCGAAACTTATAAACAGACTAAGTGGCGTTTTAGACTGCATCTTACGGTTTGGATCACCGAGAACATTCATGGTTTTTAAAAACACAGTAAAGCCAGAATAACTTTCGGTTCAAAAGTAAAAACGAGCTGTAGTCCAATCAGCGATTTCTTAGGTCTCCCACTGGGACGTACCTCTTCCGGTTTGTTAATGTTGTAGCGCTTTCCTAAATGTTGCAGCGCTTTCGTTATTGTTGGAGTGCTTTCGTTAATGTTGAAGTGCTTTTGTTAATGTTGTAATATTTTTGTTAATGTTGGACTGCTTTCCTTATTGTTGCAGCGCTTTCATTAATGTTGTAGCGCTTTCCTTATTGTTGTAGCGCTTTGCACCTCAGGGCCACCGTACGTATTAGTTTACTTCAATCGCTTTGAGCAGAAAATGTATTAATACTCTTTAAACACAGACAACAAAAAATTCAATTAACAAATGTGAAGGACACAAGACATGTGTTTATATTAGGGCTGTCAAATGATTAAAAATTTGAATTTGAATCGATTAATCACATTATGTCGATAGTTAACTCGAGATTAATTGCAAATTAATTGCACGTTTTATCCTTTTATTTCTGAAAGTGTAATAGCCTGTTTGGGCATGTTAATATGCAATTTTGCAATAAATGACACTAATAAAATACATGCTTGTACAAAAAATATTTTTATTTTGTTATTTTTCAAGCACTTTTGAGAATTGGAATGAAAACATCCTAGTGCCAAATGTTAAACTGTGGACTATAATGGCTAAATGACATATCATGACGCCCTGATGTTTACACAATGTGTAAATAAATTTGTAAATAAATACTAATTTTTATGCCGATATATTTTTTTTGGCTGTTAAACAAAGATAGACATGGTATTAGGCATATACATATAAATTAATAAACATTTTACATTTCAATAAAGTCATACGTTTTATTGTTCGTTTCTCTCTCACATCTAATTCTGAGCTTTCACACCAACAACAATATTTTTGCATGCTGTCTATATCCATATTCATACAGTTTAAGCCTGGAAAATGTTTTAAATTTCAAGGTTATTCCAGTCTTACACTTTGCTTGCAAATGGGCAGGAGCTTAGTACCCTGAATGAGACTGTTTAGCAACTGTTTAGTAACTCCAGGTCCTTCGTTTGGCAACGTAATTCAGCCTTAGTTTGTCAAATACAGAGAAAACAAATTAATAAGCATTAAAGTACTGTTTATGGGTTGGGTTTCTGCAATGTTATCAGCATGTTAAAAACTTATCTTCAGAACCAATGTCTGCTCAAAATGGTGATCTGCATCAAGTAATCTACTTTCAGCAGTTATCACCGGTTATTGCACCGTAAACTGCAGAAAATACGTGCAGAGTTGCTCTCTTTGCCTTTACTACCGTCGGCTCCTATGGCGGAGGGATATTTCAGCTGGATACACTCAAAGTGTCCAGTGAAGGCATGTCTCTTAATAACCGCTGTTTCATCACTTATTTTAGAGCCCAAATAAGCGATTTCACTTTCAGAAATGTGCCCAAAAAAAACGCAACCCGTGACTTATGAAATTGACAAGCGCCTTTAGAAAAAAAAAAAGTCCAAAGTCGCATGAAAAAAACAGTGCAACAGTGAGCGCGGGTCTGTTTTGCTACAGTCTCTAGCGCTCTTGAAACTACGGAAAGCGGCGAGGATAAAAGAAACACAGTGCGGAGAGCGCGGCGGGTAAAAAACATTAGGGAACGGTGTGTGTGTTTTGACACGCAATTAACGGCGACAAAAAAAAACAAAGTGTTGCCGTTGTGGTCTAACAAAGTTAACGCAATAATAACGCGTTAAAACTGACAACCCTAATTTATTTACATTTAAAAAAATCCATAATATTACTTATTCAAACCGGGGGGGGGGTGGGGGTGTATTCCCCCCCCCCTCCGGGATAAAACATGAATGACTAGAGGGGGGGACGTTACAAACAGTAGGGGGGGTAAATCCCCCCAGCAAATCGCACCCAGGCTGTAGCTATTACAGCTGAAAGGAGGTCAGCCAACATCATATTAAGCTCCATAGATTAAGATTAGATTTTCAATCAAATTTATGTGTGTGTGTGACAGCTAATGAGCAAATACCTTTGGAAATGTAGTTTATTTTTATTTGTAAAACTAAACTGCTTGGTCTAAATGGAGTCTAAACTGGTTAGTTAGACATTGAAATAAGGACAAATAGTAAGTATTCACAAAATAGTCTACCATGCCGTCTTATTAAGTATACGCTGATAAACTAAAAGTGAAACTACTTGTAAAAAAAAATCTCAGATTTTGTCATTAAACATTCTTGTTTGCAAGATGCAAAGAAGTAGATAATATGTTTTGCAAAATGTGGACAGCCTGAAAATAAGCAAAGCATCTAACAAGAAAAGCCAGAAGGTAGTTGATAAGTGCTCATTTTATTTTACTACTCAGCCTTTCTTTCTTGGGATTAGGAGCTGCTGTAACAAACCAAAATCTCCTCAAAATTCTCTTTGCCTGACATTTTAGCTTTTTTATCATCGGGATTTATTTCATGTTTGTCTACACTGCTCTAGCATTCGGCTTATGTTTGGTGCATCACCACTGAAGTATTCCTCGAAGAAACCGTTTTATTGAGAATTAAAAAATGTTCTGATTGTGTCTTTTCATGACTGACAAAAATAGTTTAACAGTAAGCATTAGAAGCTGAAACAGAAAATAAATCAAATACAAGCTCTGCTATGTCACATTCACTCATCTGTATTCTCAACTTTCACACTTTCATACATTTCATACCCAGTATACTGTATCAGTACCCAGCACAAGTTTTAGTGTCTCATCTGAGAAAATCTTGTCATATCGCAGGAGGAATATGAGAACCTCACAACAACCTGACAAATTTCCACTTTTCCTACTTGATCCAGTGTGCTACATACACGTCCATCTGTAGAGACACTTTAACACACACACACACAGGCAAGAACACAGCTGCATACGCCTGGTTTGCAGCCTTTGCTAAGGTCCAGGGCTTCTATCTTGTCGAGCAACTTACTAATTTCAGGACCCCAAATACAGTGTTGATGATAAATCAGAGCTGCCAGCACCAAAATACACACAGATTCATCATCGGATTAGTGTTCTACTTTTACTTGTCTCCCTTTCACTTCTTTACAACAACACAAAGATACATGTATTCAGTTACACCTCAGCCTCACTGAAAATTGTGTAATATCCACAGTGGTCCACAGGGTGAAACATAGTATTGTCACAATTGGCTCTTTAATGCGTGTCATGCTTACGTTTTATTTGGCCCATTCATTAACATTGGCATGACAACAGGTCACGTGTCTATGAAGTTTTCCCCAGCAAAAAAAGAACACGGCTGCTGTTGCCCATGGAAAAGTAAATATTTAAACAAAACAACTGCGTTTTTATGCATTTTGATTACAAGAAGTATGGATATTATTTTCATAATCTTTATTCTGGGGAGGTAGATAACCTTTACTTTTTTAGTTTTGCTGAAGATTTTCTCAGAAAGACATGAGGAACTGATGTTTCCTACCTACGTCACTGAGTGTCTGTAAGATTCCAGTACACATGAAAACAACATTTAAGTAAAACATTTGCAGTTATATGCATTTTGATGACATCTCTAGCAACAAGTATGCATAATATGTTAAAAGCTTTGTTCAAGGAAGGTAGACAAGCTTTCCTTTATTCATTTTGCCAACGATTTCACTGCATCTCAGAAAGATGTGAGCAGTCACGTCACATTGCTTGGCAGTTTGCAAGGACATGGCCAGTTACGTCACCAATATGCACTCATTTCCATGTTCATAAAATTCAATATTTAAGAAAAACATCACAGTTCTATGCATTTTGTTGACATCTCTAGCAAATCGTATGCATACTATATTTATAATATTCGTTCAGGTAGGGTAGACATCCTTTCATTTATTAATTTTGCCAAAGGGTTCAGTGTCATGTGTTTTACTGTGTCTAGGCTGAGTAAAAGCAGGCCACGTTCCAATTACTCTCAACCCATCTGCCGTATTTATAAAGGAAAAGGCAACATTTAAAGACAGGCTCTGCAATTATTTACAATTTGATGACATTTCTAGCAACAGTATGCATAACATGTACATAATATTATTTCAGGAAGTGTAGATAATATTTTGTTCAGTAGTTTTCATAACTCTAACCCATAACCCATTTATTAAGGTTGTTTCAATGAAGGCTGATGTCTTTTTTGTTTTCAAAACTTTTTATTAAAAATTATAAAAATTATGATTAATACAGATGTGACATCGAGCAATGGGTAAAAATCAGATTGAATTGAGAACAATATGTAACATGAAGAGAAATCAAAATGGGTTGTAAGCAAAGGAATTTCACACATCCACGCAGATACAGCCTCTGACAGCAGGGTGCCCTGCTATGAAGCCAGGGTTCACCCTACTTATCTTCACTTCTTGCCTGGGGACTCTCAAGGAGAGGGTCCACGCTTGGGGACCAGCAGCCCATGTGGACCGCCTGGGCTCAAAGATTCACAAGCTGGGTAAAATGTGCTTTCTGTGAAACTCAGTCCCATTGCTCCTACCTGGGGTGACAAAAGGGGGTGTTTCTCTTCGTCCATAGGACCTGACTGGGCTTGGAGAAATACCGGCTGTATCAAAGCTAAGTCTGCAGTCTCACTTCTGCTTAACCAGACTGCGAAGTCAAAGAATTCATCTATGCCAAACCAGCTTTGTTTTGCTTCCTCAGCTGTTGCAGGAAACGGACTCCTGACGGAGCCAGCGCAGCCAGCACAGGACCTATTTTCCCAAGATGAGACCAAAATCTGGACTGAAATCATCTGCTGCACGCCAGGGACTCAAGTACGACCCAGAGCCTGCACTAACCGCTACGTTTCGGTTAGCCGCAGAGCTGCATGCCCACTGCTTTTCCTGGGAGTACTGCTTTCAACTGGATGCCCAAAGTGAACGAAGTGACACAGAGGCACCGACAGGTTTGGCAGAGAAATAAACATGGAAAGTTAAATGGTTTATTTAAAAGGTTTACTTAATGTGTTTTTCACTGCGTTTTTGAAACACGTGAAGCTTACAGGGTAGCTCCCATTAGCATTCTTTGAACCATGCCATTGGTGATGTAATTTGAGTGTGTTTTTATGGGTATAACAAATGTTATCTCCACAAGGGTCTTATACATTGATGGGATATTGATGTTGTGTTGTCGGGTCTGCTCATTACAACAAAAAAAAAGCCGAAGATTTTCCAAATCAGCGCCGAATGTTATTAGCTTCCGGAAAACATTCAACCTTCTTGGATACGCGACTACGGTTTGTTTCAAACATAAGGTTTGTTTGGCTTCGCTCCACCATCGTTCGGTGCTATGAGCATTTTTACTGCATTAATATGGACTATTATTCCATATTAAAAAACACCTTTAAAGGTGTTTTGTATAACTTTAGGATTAGCCGATTTTAATGACTGATCGCTACAGCGACCCCTAGCCTCGCGTAGGTATAATCGCATCAATAAAATCAAGCGTTGGAGAAGTTTACTGATGTTTACTGAGAAAATCATTCTTTAAAATGTTATTTCATCAAATAATGTTTTGTATAACTCAGGAATTGCAGTGTGAATGGGTTAAAATACATTCTGAATTAGTCAAGCTAATTTAACCTCAATTCACATTCTTTAAGATGAACTTTGGTTCTTTTACTCAGATCTGTAGTAAACCAGGATTCACTGAATTATTCTGATAATGCTATTGATGATGATCAACCACTTTATTTTGTCTTTTGTTTCTTTTGTGTGTACATAGGAATAGGGGGGGGGGGGGGGGCAAGGGGGGCAAGTGCCCCCTCACTTTTTGGACAGGGGGGGGCAAAAGGTATGTTTTCCCCCCCCACTTTTGAGATAAAATTTTATTTTAACTTTTTCCATTATTTTGATAAATACAACAATAAGAAAGCTATCAATATCAACAAGAAGTATTTGGCTACCTAATTCATTGATAGTGTTAAATTCAATTTTTATTATTAATTAATTTGTTTTCTCTTAATTCAATTCATTATCTTTTTAATGTTCAAATTCATTATTATTATTTTGCTTAATATGGGTTAAGCTTCAGTACTCTTAGTATGTGTAAATTGTTTACATCTTGTATGACTATGTGCTGTTTACTGGGACCTAGTCAATAAGTAACATGTGTGGGCATCTTCTCGGTATCCAACTTTTATGAGTCTGTCCACTTTATGACCTCTTGACTCATGCGCTATAGTCATTTCCTTTAAAACCATTAAGACAAAGAAAACAAGATTTAAACCAAGACCTAGGATAACCTGAATTTTTACAAGAACCCACCGATTCCAAGCGTAGTAAGTTATATTATTTTTATTATCAATAATTGGACATTTATGGGCTGCATAGTGGCGTAGTGGTTAGCACTGGTGCCTTGCAGCAAGAAGGTTCTGGGTTCAAATCCAACCCTGGGTCTGTCTGCATGTTCTCTCTGTGCATGCGTGGGTTCTCTCCGGGTACTCCGGCTTCCTCCCACAGTCCAAAAACATGACTGTCAGGTTAGTTGGCTTCTCGAAATTGTCCTTAGGTGTGAGTGTGTGCGTGAATGGTTGTTTGTCCTGTTTGTCTCTCTGTGTTGCCCTGCGACAGACAGGCAACCTGTCCAGGGTGTACCCCACCTCTCCCCCAGTGAACACTGGAGATAGGCACCAGCAACCCCCGTGGCCCCATGAGGGATTAAGCAGGTCAGAAAATGGATGGATAATTGGACATTTGTTATGTCAAAACCATTTTACTCTGAAATCAATATTAGTAACTTTAAAGGGGAAGTCCGGTCAACAAGGAAAAATCAGAGGATCATTAGCTATACCTAAAACTAATACGTTTGTGGTTATTTAATGAATTTAGCGTTAATCAATAATAAAAAAAAACACATAAATTGTCGTCTGGATCACTATGTATGGGGGCCGCCTGACATCACATCCTGTGACGTGGATAAGCTGAGAGCCAACGGCAGTTAGCCGCGCATTAGCAGCTGAAGGAGCTGTTGGACACAGCTGCTATAAACTATCTGACCGTCCCTGTCACAACAGCTACATCAGAACGCAGCTTCTCCACACTGAGAAGAATCAAGACCTATCTCCGTTCAACAATGGGCGGGACAGGCTTAATAATTGTTTGATTCTGCATGCCCATAAAGACTTGACAGATAAACTTGATTTGAAAAAAGTAGCCATAGACTTTGCCAGCAAGAATGACCTTCGCCTCAGGTTTTTTGGCAAATTTGACTAACCAGGTCGTCTCCTTAAGAATGTTGATATTACTGTTTGCTGTAGTTCTGTATTAGCCATTTTGCAGACCATTTATCTGTACTCCAGTTTGTATGTCACAAAGCATTAAAGGTTTCTTCAATGCTGCTGATAATTTTGCCTTTCTTGTAATTTTTACATTTTATTCACAACCTTAAGTTTAATGACCTGTGGTTGCCTATGCCTCTTGGGGTAGTTTTTCTTTGTTTGGTAAATACCTCCTAAATGTTGAGAAGATAATGATGTGCCTCGAAAAAATAACTCTTAAGCCTACAGTGCTGATATAGATGTAGATATACTGATTGCTTCTTTAATCAGCATGCTCATTAAAAATATTAAATAGGGGTGCATTTCACTTTTCCTTGCCTATGGACCCAAAAGATTTTTGGTTCTCTCCGCTCGCCATTTGGCTATAACACCTTATCTATCTTATTTGCCCCCCCCACATTTTAAAACCTTCCTACGCCCCTGATAGTTCCTTAGCTTATTTTTACCTTAATTTTGCTTAATAGTTTTAATTAAGTTTCACTAGCCTCGTAGATAGGATTTGTTGATTGAAATATAGTGTTAATTTAGATAAACAGCATTCTATACATCATTCCGGCCTGATGTTTTCTGAATGTCATTTTATTTCTGTTAATACATTTTTGAACTTGAGGAGAAGTTGTCACTCATTTACTCTATATGTGTGCAGAGTTTGCTGTTTGCTGTGTGCAGAGTTTGCTAGCGCCAATGCCTCAGCTTCTTGCCTGTTGGCTGAGGCCTCTTAAGCTGATGCTAGATAATGAACAAAATTAAGTGGTCAAGAAAAGACCAAGGGCCTCATTTATTAAGCTTGCATATGCAGATAACAGGGCCTGAAAGTTGCGTAGGTCACTTTCCATGCAAACGTTGTGATCTATAAAAAAAAACTTGACAGGAAAATTTGTGGTCCTTTCAACAATGTGTGCTCATTTTAAGGATAGGGTAAATTAGTGACGCAAACGTAAAGTAGTGAACTACAACCACAGTGGATCATTGTTCTTCCCAGACGTTCAATTTCCCTCCATATCATATAATTTCCACCCATAACCCTCATCTCTCCTGGCTTTCCCTCTTCAACATAAAGCATGGCTCCATGAGGATGCCATCCAATATTTAAAACAGCAAAAAGGTTCACTTATTAACAAGATCTTTTAATCTGGACGACGTATGTGCTTTTACCTCTGATTTACACTTTTAAGAAAGACCTTTCTGGGACATATTTTCACCAGTTCTTTGCTCTTTTCTCCATGGTTGCCATAGTTAACCGTGAAATAATGATCAAGTGGCTCATTTAAATACACATTAACATCCATGAGGTGGTTTGCACTGACTATGGTTGAGGGCAGAATATGAGGCGGTATGTAAACGTTCAAATACGTTGAGTATACGCAAACATTTAGATCCTATGCCAACCTCTATAAGATATTTGTAGTGTTGAAACCAAACTAAATATTAGAAAATGTATATGAAAGAGGAACAAATTGATAATAATGAGAGGGCAAAACATTCTCACTTTATCAATCAATCCTGCCACACACAGTCAGATGTGTGATAACTGTACAGTTATTAATTCAATTCACACATAAAACATCCTTTAGATCTGGATACTATGGTAACATTTGAGAGAAAACAATTTTAGATAATAAGATAGCATTAAACAAGTCCTCTCAACATGTGGCTGTTGTCAACTTGAACATCCTTTAATTACTTGTATTGGCCAGTGTTTGGAAGTTGCGTTTGCCCTCTGGCTGTGTTCTGGAGAGCAGTGCTCTAGACAAGCTGGAGGTAAATCACGCAAACAGCAAAGTAGTGGTGAACACAATTAATCACTGCAGTGGCAAACAGAAAATTACAGTCCAGGCTGAAAACGATTAAATCATCCTTTCAATTAAAGTATCAATAGATTTATCCAGCACTTAAAAGCAACAGGCTTGATTGATGTGCTTTACTTAATATTAAACAATGAACCAGTCAACTAAAATTTCAGAGTTTGTATTCTGGATTTTGTTGTGTAAATGCCTGACTGTTTAAAAGTATATTTTTTGGATGGAATAATTGTATGAACCCCTGCTGATGCTTAAAATTTTCTCATTTACAATAAAAAATATAATACATTTAATGGCAGTATAATCTAAATGTGGAGAGAGAAAAAAATCAATGAAAAATAAATAAAAACTGCATTACATAAAAATACCAAATTGTTTTGCATGTCATTGTGAAATAAGTCTTTGATCACCCATAAAAGCGTGACTCATAGCTAAGTGGAGAACACTTTATAGGCAACCAGAGTCTTAAGACATTTTCTGCAGTTGGTCACCAGGTTGTACACATCTCAGGAGGGATTTTGGCCCACTCCCCTTTATAGAAATTGCCAAAATCCTATAAGTTTCTTGTTTGCTGCTTGGCAACTCTAAAATTCAAACTCCTTCACAGATATTCTGTAGGACTGCAGGCCACTCATTGTTGCAATACACCCTGCTGCTAGATATAATTTGCACAATTCATCTTGTCTTACACATAACTTTTCTGCACATATAAAATGTCTTTTTGGGTTTGCTGGTACATTCCTGAAGAGTAACAAATACTGATATTTATAAGGTTTCTCTTATGCCTTCTGTTTTTACTGAGAGCTGTGCTTCCCTATATTAAATATATGTCTGTTGCATTATATTGGACTTAAGACATGTGGTTTTCTTACAGCAGGAAGATGGTACATTTTATGGAAAGGTATATTTTTATTACTGTATGCTTGTGCTTAACTCATATCACTTGCCAATGCTGCTGTAACAGATAATAATAATAATAATAATAATAATAATAATAATAATAATAATAATAATAATAATAATAATAAATGTTATTTATAATGCACTTTACATTTCAAATAAATATAAAAGTGCTACAGAGCAGAGGGCTAAAAACAACCCAGGATAATACAAAAATTGATTAAATACATTTTCCTTTGTGAGATAATTACGGTATCCTTAGTTCTTAATTCAATCTTCTAGTTAACATCTTTGGCTACTCCTTTCCTGGCTGTTAGGAGCTATTCTGACCTCCTCAATCTATCTCTGCTGGGTCACATCTCTTTTCTTCCTCCTCCTCCTCCTCCTGTTACTTCTATTTATCTTATGATATGGAAGGCTCCGGCTCCTGCTGCCAGTCGCACTTGTTGCACCAAAAATTTCTGTAATTTTAGTTCATTGTGTTGTGCTTGCTCTTTATAAGAGAGGAAAATATAAGCATTCTCCTAGATTTTTTTTTAAATCTTTTGTCCTGCTATCATAATTAATATTTTAGTTATTAATACAGTGTCATGGCTGGGTTTTCCATGATGACACGGAAGCAACAAACACAGAGGCACGGAGATGGTAAAAGGTGTTTATTGATAAAAGTAATGACAGGGGGTTATGGTAAGAGCAGGAAGAGACCAACTAGGTGATAGTGAGCAACAGGAAACGACAAGCTAATGAAGAAGAGAGCAGAGGTTGATTAACATTAAAGTGTGGATGTCTTTAAACTTTTTAGCTTTAAATGACAAGAAAACAGAGGTGATGGTGTTTTGTCTGAGCACCTCTTGTGAATCATCTCCTGTTGATTTGGGCCTTGGCGCCTTAGTTAAAGCACACCGTTTCAAACATGGGTCTTAAAATAGACAGTGATCTTAAACTATATCGCCAGGTTGGAGCAGTGGCCAAGTCCAGATTTTATCAATTTAGGCAGCTGGCAAAGTTTTAAAAATTAAATTCCATCAAACACTAGCTTAGTATCAGGAAATACAGACCTTAGTATGGCACAGAATTCCTCAATACTAAAATGCTACTAATTGAGAGTACATATTTTTAAGCATTGGTAGATCCAATAATCAAGTTTGTTTTTGTGATGACTTCACCCAGCCGAGAGTCCTGCTGCTGCAATGCCGGGTGCCGAGAGTCCCGCTGCTGCTTCCCTGGCCGCCGAAAGCTCTGTCACTGCTTCCCCGGCCCGCAAGAGTCCCGCTGCTGCTTCCCGCTGCTGCTTCTCCAGCCGCCGCCGTAAATTCTACTTCACCGGCTGCTGCCGTGAATCCTGCTCTGTCAGCCTCCAACGCTCCCAAGGCCCGTGAGGCCCGGGTCCAGGAGGACTCGCCTGCCTCCACTGCTCCCGAGTCTCGTGAGGCCCGGGGTTCAGGAGGACCCGGCGGCCTCCAACGCTCCTGAGTCCCATGATGAGGGGGTCCGCACGGACCTGCAGCCGTTGGTCGGGCCGCCTCCTGGCCTACAGCTGTCGGCCGGGGGTGGTGATGTCAGGACCTCCGAGCTGTGGACTTGCTTATTTAATTGGACTCACCTGTTGATTATCCAGAGCGTGTATTTAAGTTCCGCGTGTTTGTTTCCCCATTGTTGGGTCATTCAGCGTTTCTGCGTTGTAGCTCCTGAGTTCACTCCTACGTTGCCCTGTGTTTTCGCCCTTTGTTTAAGCCTGTTCTCCTGCATCCTGTAATTCCTATTTTGAACTAAATACCCTCGAACATCATGCACTGTCCGTCTCATTGCCGCCCATGTCCTCGCCACCGCCACAAAACCCTGACAGTGGCACCTAGGTAATAATTCTATTTTTTGGTGACAGAAACTATATAAACTATTTATAGCAAGGGAAATAGCACAGCCTTTTCTCCAGGAAATAGCAACCAGAAAGTAACACATATCAGCTGGCTTATTTAAATACACATTGCAAATTATGAAGTGCATTAACCATTTATGGTTCAACATGGGCGTGTAGAGGGCAGACCATTAGGCGGAATCTTTTACACAAACATTAAGGTGCAATTGTAATTTATAAAGAGAAATTGCTTGGTGTGCATACAAATGGTTTTATAATCAGGATTTTTTTTGCGTACGCCATTTTTTAGCTTTTGGGCATACACAAACATTTAGTATTGATCCTTCTCAATGTTCTATAAATGAAACCACTTATTATTTCATTCCTGCCTCATTCTCTGCTACACTTCTTTGACTCTCGTTTTAACAGTTTATCGGCTGCTTTACCAGAGAAAACAAAACATTGATGTCAATTAGACATCTGTTTTATTTAAGTAGGGTGAAAAACATCTGACCCATCCATTGATTGATATTATAGACACACTACGTCATGGGAGCTGGTTGTAGTCATGAGGTCACGGAGATTTAAATATGTGTGTCGTGAAAGAGATGCTCCAATACTCTGATCTGAACTGGGGATCATATTTATCATAAATAATTATGGGACTAGAATAGATCCTTGATGAACCCACAATTCTTTTTTCACCCATGTTCATGATTTTAAAATGACACAACTACATTCCCAAACATTTTCCTAGTTTACCAATATTTACATTATAATCAGTTGTGTGAAATACAGCACTTAGATTGACTAATGCCAAGACAGAAGCTGTAGACTCTTGATGTGCTCTAAAGCCTGATGGGTTTATATAAGTACAAAATAATGTCAGTTACAGTTGTAATCAAAAAAGAAGAATAGTGCCTTAGTAGTAAAAAACAAGGCTGAGGAAATTGAAAATAGTCAGCATTATAATTTATTAGCTCATGCCACTGTGGCTTTGATTCACGGTTTGAACAAAACAAAAAGTCATCAGAGACAATTTTTAAGAACAAATTTGTTTTGGTTGCAATTGATACAATTGAAGAGGCAAAATTTGACATTTTTAGTATTGGTCTAATGGATAGTCTTTACTAGTTAACAGCATTGCATGTTGAAACAAGTGTCACATTTGGAGCTACAATGCAGCGATGGCTCCTGGCGACAGCAAATGTTCGTCTGTTGCTGCTTTCTCATGCTCAATTGGTTGCTTGAGACACTGATACACAGCGATCCGCCCAAATGGGCTACACTGTGCCGGGAGTCCTAATACACAAGGAAAATTATCACCTGGCGGCGCCCATCTCTGAGCAAAGGGGAGTGAATGAACAGATATACGAGGGGAGTGAGGGAGCGTGTTAACATACATACTGCTATTGCAGACCACAGCTGCAGGTCTGATATCTCCTGGCCCCACGGCAGTTTCAGCTCCACATGCCCTTTTTTACAACCCACTCTCTAAGATTCAGAGAGTAGGTGGCAGCTTCTCTTTCCCTTCCTTACCTTTCCTCCACATCCCAATGCTTTGCATCGCTCAGCTTTCTGCTAATTTTCCTATCTCCGAAAAATGCAACGCCTGGAATTCTGGCCCTCCCATCGTTCAGTTTTTATACTTTTATTCCTACTCTCCCCCTCTTCTATCCACTCCCTCTCTGTCTTTTTGCTTTCCTTCGTCTGTCTCCCCCTCCTCTCTGTCCTCAAGTGGCCAGGAGAATGATTATGCGAAGCAGGACTTAGATCCATCAATGTGTCATCGGCTCATTCCCCAAGTCCCCTCCGAGGGTCCAATCCGCTCTACCAACCCCCACTTCTCCTTCTCCTCCGGCCCTTCTCCGGCCTGCCGACTGACGTATCAGCATGGCAAAGAACAGCAGCAAAACAAGGCACACTTGCTCTGACAATAAGGATAATTGAAACTCTTTTTGATTTAGCATTCTTCATCTTGGTTGTTCTCTTGCTGTAATGCAATGGCATATCTGATATCGAGGGACGATGGGGCAGAGTGAAACACAAAAAGGAATAGAGAAAGATTGTGTGGAAACTGTCACATGACCTTGCCATTGAGACAGTTATATATCTGTGTGAAACAAAGGACAAGTCAATGCTATTCTCAGCCTAAAGAAGGAGTCCAGGTAGACACAGAAAAAAGCAATTTGGCCCAAAGCCATGTCCGCCTTTCCTGTCTTCCAGAGTCTATAGATGGCTTTCTGGCTTGGAAAAAACACTGGATGTATGTGCTGCCAGGGGGCAAAAAGGCAGTTTATATAAGGTTGAAATAAACTTCTGAAATAATCTAAATTAGTAAAGAAATGCTGTTTAATAGTTCTAGTTCTTTACAAACCATTGAGGAATGGTATTTAAAAATGTTTTTTAATGATTTTAGCTGATGTTTGATTGTACAGGTGATTGTACAGGTGATAAGAAAAGAGTTGAATATCCTTAAAATTTTCTAATTGGATATAATTGATGGGTTTTTGAACATTTAATGTAATGTAAAGTCGCTGGGATGAAGGTAAACTCCAATAAGTCAAAGAAAATGGTTCTCATAAGAAAAAGGCAGGCTGTTACCTCCAGCCCAGGGCTCAGTCTCCATCGGAGGAGTTCAACTATCTGTCTTGTTCAAAAGTGGTGGTAAACTCGATCGGGAGATGGACAGAACAATTGGGACCTTGACTGTAGTGATATGGGCACAGCTTCAGCTGTAGTTCTCATCATACAGTATGTCATTCTGTCTACAGGCTAACTCTCACCTATCGTCAATAGGTATGAATAATGACCAAAAGAATGAGATCCTGGATTCCAGGGGTTATAATGATTGTAATGACTATAGTGGCTACACCTGGTGCTTGGGTTAGGTTGAGGAGCTCAGAGTATAACTGGTGCTTCTCCACACCTGTAGAAGTCTGGTGAGCTTATTAAGGCATTGGATGAGACTGCTTCCTGGGTGCCTCAATTTAGAGGTTTTCCAGAAAGATTCTACTTAAAGAAGACCAAGGGAGCTGATCAAAAACTCTGTGGATGGACTACACAGCTATTCTGACCAGGGGCCATCAAAAATTTGTATTGTCATTAAGTAATTAATGAAATGTTGGTGAGACACTAGCTCATAATTCACACATAGCACACAGACACACATCAAGAAATAATTTTCAAGTCGAATGGACCGACACCTGCTGAGAAGCTAAACGTGTGCAAGTCCAAACAGACAGGTAGCAGTTAGTTTACAGGATGGTGTACAGTGCGATTGCCTGGATGTAGTACACAATCTCCCTGAGAAGCTGTGCAAATAGTCACTAGCAAAAATGTTAATGTTTAAGTTAAAGAACTGTGCAAATTGCATGGACAGACCACTCCATGAGAAACTAACTATGTACAAATAGATATTAGAATGTGAGAGACAGTGTAAATTATTCTCAACCGAATTAAGGGCCGGTGGAACCAGCCGTATGTTTTTAAACATGTGATGGTTTATTTGACTTTCAGCAGGGTGTAACAGCCTTCACAACTATAGGAAATAAGTTATTTTTAAGTCTCAGGTTTTGATTCAATCTTACTGAATATTTGACTTAATGGAAGTGGGACCAACAGTGCATTGCCTGGGTGGGATTTGCAGCATTACGTCAGATCATAACAGCATCAACCATCTCCAGATCTTATAGATGGCATCCCACTTTCCCCTGTGTGCACCACCCATACTAAATTCTTCCTCTCCTGTCCGTGCAGCTCCCATACCACACTGTCATGCTGAGCCATAGGATGCTTTCAATTGTGGCTCTACAAAGGTTAAAGAGCAGCTGAGCAGGAAGTCCAGTTAATATCGGTTTTCCGAGAAAGAAGAGCCTTTGTCGAGCCTTCCTCACCAGGTGAGAGGTGTTCTCAGTCCAGGAGAGGTCAGAGGTAATGTAAATGCCCAGGAACATTCTGCTGTGCACATGTTCCACCACCTCCTTATGTTGCAGAGAGGAGAGAGTGTTCAGTCTTCCTGGACCTCCTGTAGCACACTCACTCCCTGAAAAGCTAGAAAGGGTGCTTCCATGCCTCCTTGGTCTTGCTGGTGTTCAGAATGAGGTTATTCCTGGAGCACCACTGTGTCAATAAAGAGGGCAGTGCTGAGGGCACTACCCTGTGGCATTCCAGTGTTGAGAATCAGTGGGGCATATCCTGACCACCTGGGATCCTGTTGGAGACCAGGTCACTGATCCAGAAGCAGAGCCATGCAGATAATCCCAAATTGTGTAGCTTCATGGCCAGCATATTCAGAAGTATGGTTCAACCCCCTGTTCTGACCGTCTCAGTCATTTTTTTCTTGGGCACTTCACTCACATTGTCTGCTGGTCAGTGGTCAGAGTGTTTGGTGGTACCGCTGCATGGGAGTCTTGTTTCTTTCAATCTGTCAGGGCAGCTGTGGCTACAAATGTAGCTTACCACCATCAGTGTGTGAATGTGTGCTTGCATGGGTGAACGACTGAATGTAGTGTAAAACGCTTTGGAGTTCTCAGGTCTTAATAAAACACTATACAAGTACAGGTCATTTACAGTGTTGAAGGCTGAGCTGAATAATCCACAAATAGCAACCTTACATAGGTTTTAGGATGCTGCAGAGAAGTCAGCTGTGTGAAGTGCTATTGAGACAGTATTGTCTTTAGAACAATTATCCCTGTAGGCAAACTGCAGGCTTTCCAGGCCAGCAGGTATGGTGTCCATGGTGTACTTCAGGAAGATCCTCTCGAAACACTTCATGATTTGTGAGGTCAGAGCAACATGGTGGTGATCATTGAGGCAGGTAATGGTGAATGACTTCAGTCAGGCAGCAACCATGGAGAGCTGCAAGGAGAAATTAAAGATATCCATAAATACCCCTGCAGGTTGGTCAGCACATAATTTTTAGCATAGGACCTTACACCTTGCGTAGACTTGCAGCCTTGTTGATGTTGATCTTTGAGGTGGAGGTCACTTGAGGCAGCTGCAGGACGAGAGGCTGATGTACCTCTGGCTGAGGAGGGTATTCAGACCTGCTGCTTGGAGAGTCAAATAAAGTGTTTAATCATTGCCTGTTTGCCAAGTATCCAACCAGGTTCTAGTTTTTGGATTTCCCTGTTATTTACTTGCACCTGTCAGATACCCCATTTGGCTTCAGTCACTCTGGACACTGACCTGGACTTAACCTCAACCCCAAACCATGTCAAACAATTTTAAAAACTCCTTCATGGTAATTAGAATAGGACCTTTCTCCAGTATCCACTGTTTTGTTCCCTCCATGCAAACTAATTTCATAGATTTTTTTCCCCATGAACAAACAGTGAGGATGTTTTATCTGAGTATCCATTAATGATCAGAGAAGTTTCCCTTGTCCTTGTACAGAAACAGTATATAATTTCATTAATATTCAATAACATTTTATTTACGTAGAGACAATTCTACACACATCATCTCAAGGCACTTCCACAAATTCAATTAAATCACACAGACAGATTGGTCAAAAAGTTTCCCATCTAAGGACACACAATAGATTGCATTGAGTCATTACAAGCAGCATAGTCAATGGTTTTGCTGCAAACTCTCATACTGAGCATGCATGAAGTGACAGTGGAGAGGAAAACCTCCAGAAGAACCAGGCTCAGTGTGAACGGTCATCTGCCTTGATCCTGATGAACTGATTGCACGGATGATGTTGAGGTGCACTTTCTCACATAAAATCATCTTAAAAGAACTTTTTTGTGATAAATTAAATTTATAAATAGGTTTGTAAACTCCTCATCTCCTTACTCCACCCGGACAGTTTTTCTTACTGCAGCCAACCCCACCCACTGAGCAAAGCGTAGAGAAAGCCAAGAAGCACTGGGTCGGTTGGAGGACCAAAGCCCTGGCAAAGTGCAGGTAAACGAAATTCGTCAGGTAAATGTGTATGGAAATGCTACCCGTGATTTGCGAAAATCCCCAGGCATTTGAGTGGCAATGGAAAAGGGGCTAATGATCCAGGAATCCTTTCTGTAATATGGTAATGGCAGATGATTAAGCCACCCCCAACCCCCCAAGGGGTGGCATAGAGGGAAAAAACACAGAGAGTTAAAATAACAACAAACAAGGCAAATTGGAGAACAGCAGAAGAACTCAGGAGAGTGAGTTAAATAGATTGTGATGTCCTCCAGCAGCCTAAGCCTATTACATAGCATAACTATAGAGATGGCTCAGGATAGCCTAAGCCACTCTAACTATAAGTTTTATCATGAAGGAAGGTTTTAAGCCTAGTCTTAAAAGTAGACAATGTGTCTGCCTCAGGCATCAAAACTAGGAGTTGGTTCCACGGGAGGGGAGTCTGATAACTAGAGGATCTTCCTCTCACTATACTTTTGGAGACTCTTGGTACGATCAGTAGACCTGCAGTCTGAGAGTGCATTGCTCTGTTAGGAACATATGGGGTAATCAGATCTCTATATATGATGGAGCTTAATTTTTAAGGGCTTTATATGCGAGAAGGATCATTTATAATTATACTCTTGATTTAACAGGAAGCCAGGGAAGGAAAACTAAAATTGGAGAAATATGATTTCTCTTGTTGATTTTCATCAGAACATTTGTTGCAGTATTTGGATCAGCTGAAGGCTTCAAATAATATTTCAATCTGAAAAACTCACACAGAAAGAAAAGGCAATTAGAAGAATTTTATTGATACAATATTTTAAGAGTTTGGCGCTCAGACCTCGGCAGGAAAAATTCACGCTGAATTATACTTGAATATGCATTAGCAGGCGTATGAGAATAGGGATATTTCCCCCCAGGTCTGAAACTGGTGGTGGAGTGGAGATAAGCAAAGTTTGTTCAGTCCATATGATGATCTGTTTGAGCTTGATGTCCAACTTGATAAACACAGGTTTGCATGAACTGTCCATGATGAGCAAGCATGAAGCGACTGTGGAGAGAAAAAACTCCCCCTTGGGAAGAAACCTCTGGCAGAACCAGGCTCAGCATGGCGGTCTTCTGCCGGACCGTTTTAAGGAGTGACTGGGAATTCCATAAGAGTCCAGGAGGAATTACACTCTGATAGGAACAAGGTTGAAGGAGGACCGTAGGAAAGCCAGGCGAAGCTTGGTACGATGGTGGAGAAGGGGATGGAGGTGGGTTGAAACCGGTCGACAGAGTCCAAACCGGACACGCGCAGCCACTGCTTGCTCGCTGAGGAGAAGGCCGAGATGAGGATGTGGGATTCTTTTTAAGATGAACCCAGGATGCTGATTGGCTTTGAGGAGGAGCAGTTCAAAGCTGATTGGCTTGTGTCGGAGGCGGATGAGTCCCTGATTGATGGAGGTAGGCAATAGAGTTTCTTCAGTCTGAATTTTCGCTAAAGCTGCATTTCAATCTGAAAAACTCACACAGAAAGAAAAGGCAATTAGAAGAATTTTATTGATACAATATTTTAAGAGTTTGGCGCTCAGACCTCGGCAGGAAAAATTCACGCTGAATTATACTTGAATATGCATTAGCAGGCGTATGAGAATAGGGATATTTCCCCCCAAAAAATTGCCGAGGTCGAGGCCGATGCGTCTGCATGGTTGAAAGACAATGAGACTTGGATTAAACTAAAAACAGAGACAAGTAGGATGAGCTATAGAGGAAAAGTGCTGCGAAGGCTTACCAAACAGGGCCGGTTGCCGCGAAGGCCTACCAAAGTTGAGTGAGATGAATGGGGAGATGAGGTGAGGTGTATGGTAAGGTGCATGAATAGAGATGGTCGGTCACAGGATGATACTTGGAACTGAAAGGCTTGCAAAGGGGAATGTCTGAAGCAAAATACGACATTAGTGCAATGGTTCTTGCGCTTGCCAAAAAGCAGGCTGAGAGATGATTTGGAGTTGCTGTTTAAGGTGAACACTGGATGATGATTGGGCTTCGAGGAGGTGTGGCTCGAAGCAAATGCTCCATCGGAGGCAGACAAGCCTCTGATTGAATGGAAGTAAGCAAGAGTTCTTCGGTTGTATTTCCGCTTTAGCATCATTTCAAACTAAAGACTCACAAAGAGAGAAAAGCGATAGGAATTTATTGATACAATAGTTTAAACTTTGGCGCTCGGACCTTGGCAGGAACATAAACGGTGATTTATACTTTAACATAGATAAGCAGATGTATGAGAATAGGGAAATTACCCCCCAAAAAATGCCGAGGTCCAGGCCAGAGCGTCAGCAAGTTCAGAAGGCAGAGAGAAGGATGAGTAATGAAGGAGAAAAGATGTGAAAGCTTAGCAAAGAGGGCCATTGCCGCAAAGGCTTACCAGAATTAAACAAGATGAATGGAAAGATGAGGTGAGGTTGATGGAGAGGTGGAAAGTGAGGTGAATGGTCAGTTTTGGGCTGATGCACGTGATGAATGAATAATCATGGCAGGGAGCAAGGCGGGCAGCATGCAGGGGACATGGGAGGGAACACACAGGGAGCATGGCCGGAAATATGGCAGGGAACACACAGGAGCATGGCAGAGAACGCAGGTGGTATGGCAGAGAACGCAGGGAACATGGCAGAGAACATGGCAGAGAACGCAGGGAACATGGCAGAGAACACACAGGGAGCATAGAAGGGAACATGGCAGGGCAGGCCGCATGCAGGAGCATGGCCGAGAACGCAGAACACACAGGGAGCATGGCAGAGAACTCAGGGGGTATGGCTGAGAACGCAGGGAACACACAGGGAGCATGGCAGAGAACGCATGGCAGAGAACGCAGGGAGTATGGCAGAGAACGCATGGCAGAGAACGCATGGCAGAGAACGCATGGCAGAGAACGCAGGGAACACACAGGGAGCATGGCAGAGAATGCATGGCAGAGAACGCAGGGAGCATGGTAGAGAACGCATGGCAGAGAACGCAGGGAGCATGGCAGAGAACGCAGGGAACACACAGGGAGCATGGCAGAGAACGCATGGCAGAGAACGCAGGGAGCATGGCAGAGAACGCATGGCAGAGAACGCAGGGAGTATGGCAGAGAACGCATGGCAGAGAACGCATGGAGTATGGCAGAGAACGCATGGCAGAGAACGCATGGCTGAGAACGCAGGGAACACACAGGGAGCATGGCAGAGAACGCAGGGAACACACAGGGAGCATGGCAGAGAACGCATGGCAGAGAACGCAGGGAACACGCAGGGAGCATGGCAGAGAACGCAGGGAGCATAGAAGGAAACACGGCAAGGAGCATAGAAGGAAACACATGGCAGGGCAGGCCGCATGGAAGGAAACACATGGCAGGAAACATGGCAGGACAGGCCGCATGGCAGGGAGGAGGGCGTTGCAGGGAGCGTAGAAGGAAACATGGCAAGGAGCATAGAAGGAAACACATGGCAAGGAGCATAGAAGGAAACACGGCAAGGAGCATAGAAGGAAACACATGGCAAGGAGCATAGAAGGAAACACATGGCAAGGAGCATAGAAGGAAACACATGGCAAGGAGCATAGAAGGAAACACATGGCAGGGCAGGCCGCGTTGCAGGGAGCGTAGAAGGAAACACGGCAAGGAGCATAGAAGGAAACACGGCAAGGAGCATAGAAGGAAACACAGCAAGGAGCATGGAAGGAAACACGGCAAGGAGCATGGAAGGAAACATATGGCAGGGCAGGCCGCGTTGCAGGGAGCGTAGAAGGAAACGCGGCAAGGAGCATGGAAGGAAACACATGGCAGGGCAGGCCGCGTTGCAGGGAGCGTAGAAGGAAACACGGCAGGGAGCGTAGAAGGAAACACGGCAGGGAGCGTAGAAGGAAACACGGCAGGGAGCATAGAAGGAAACACGGCAAGGAGCATAGAAGGAAACACGGCAAGGAGCATAGAAGGAAACATGGCAAAGAGTATGGCAGGGAAGGCCGCAATGACAGGGAGCATGGCAGGGAACACACAGGGAGCACACTGGGAGCATGCAGGAAGCATGCAAGGAGTATGCAGGGAACGTAGTGGGGAACATGGCAGGGAACATGAATAAATGAATGACCATGAAAGAATGAACAGAATAACAGGACAACTGCATGGCAGGACACCTGGATGACAGGATAAATAACAGAGGATGCTTAGGGATGATGCACATAAATGAGTGAGTGACCAAGAGGGAATGAACAGGACGGACGCGGGCTTAATGAGACTTGAATCCACCACCAGTATTCGTAGTTAGATTACCTTTAAGATGAGGCGGCTAAGATGAATGAAAAGTAAGAGCAGATATGTGAGGCATGCTGATGATAGCCATCACCTACGATTGGGCTCCACAAGCGTCTGCTGTTGCGCAGCTCACATCCTGAATGCTGAAATAACTCTAGATGAAAGGTCACAAGATTAACGATTTCTTTGACAATTTCACAAATCTGCAAACCAACTGTTTTTAGAATCCTCCAAAACTTACGGATGCACATCCGTAAAATTTAACGCATCTACAGACAAAAAGACACTATAGAAAGTGTATTTCAAATCCGGACGAGAAGCAAGCCAGACCAGAAGGAAAGGTCAGAACGGCAACTCTTAACCAGAGTATCCTGTTCAAGGAGGGAAGGAAACGAAATTAGTGAGCTCAAGCTGCCTGGAAATAAACACATGACTCTTAAAATGATGCACCTGCGAGATTGAGGTGACCGAGCGAGGAGAGCAGCCGACCCTCAGAAATAACTGATATGAAACTGATATCTCGAGAATTCGAGCTTATCTGCAGGCAAAAACCATCATGGAACTAGGTTAAGATCAATACGTAGAACTCAATGCAGGCTGACAGGTTTAGTTTGAGAAAACAACTGGGAATAGTGAAAAGAATATCTATAAGAAAACATCCAGAAAATGAAGGACCATTAAACACGGGTAACACTTCTTAAGACATAATCGATAATGTTTGCTTAGCTCATAAATACGTAGAATGCCAAACACATACCAAATGCTGTTATGAATCGATTAGCTTATTTAGCTTATTCCATGTCATTTGGATGAATTTAATAATTTAATTCAGATTCTGCACTGCATCCTGCTAACTGATGATCTCGTTGCTTAGTAGCTTTAGTTAGCCTCACAACTGCAGAGAGGATCCGTAATTGAAAATAGTATCAACCAGACAACAGCACCTTCAGTGATGCTCTCCGGTATTCATCTTGAATGAATTCTTGAACCTAAAAGAAGAAATAGACAATCCCTAAATACATGAGCAAGTTGCTGTTAAAGATCGCCCAATACTCAAACCATCCCCACAGCCATCCGTACGTAGGGTCCCAGCTGACATTCAGATAATACCTACTAACAAAACCTTAAATAACTTTAACATGTATAATTTCACAACACCTGAAGAATTGATTGGCAAAACATTGAAATGACAAGAGTGACAGAAGTGGCCTGGTCAGCATGAATGAGAAGTCTGAACCCAATACAGACCAGTCCAAGCGGATGCCAAATTGCACCAGAGTTGCAGCGGTTTAATAACGATTGGTATCAATTGCTGAATTTAAAATGCACTTCATACTCCAACCAGTAGGTGGCAGCAATGCCACCACAAGCCCGATGGCTACCGGCAACACCAGAAGAAGAAGAAAACGAAAACAAACATGGGTGAATACATATTACCTGAGCTGGCTCCGAACGCATTAGCAAGTGAATGAGAGAGTAGAACCGGCTGAAAAGTTGCGGCCGGGACGAGCGGCAAGGTGGCGCCGCAAAGCCGATGAAAACTAGAGGAGGTCCCGGATGAGTCGGCGGATCCGCGAACCAAGAGCCAGCCCCACGGGATCAGTTTGAGAAAGACCCCGGCGCGCTATGAAGCGAAGCTGACCGGAACTTAGGCAGAGTTGGGACTCGTCTGCGTCGCTTGCGAGTTCATTGCGCCAGGAATCGGAGCTGACGAAAACAGAGGTTGGAAAGGAAGATGTGCGGCTAGACGGTATTCCTATGGCAGGAGGATTTCAGGATAAGTTATTGTCTCTTGAAACCGGTCGACAGAGTCCAAACCGGACACGCGCAGCCACTGCTTGCTCGCTGAGGAGAAGGCCGAGATGAGGATGTGGGATTCTTTTTAAGATGAACCCAGGATGCTGATTGGCTTTGAGGAGGAGCAGTTCAAAGCTGATTGGCTTGTGTCGGAGGCGGATGAGTCCCTGATTGATGGAGGTAGGCAATAGAGTTTCTTCAGTCTGAATTTTCGCTAAAGCTGCATTTCTAATGTTGGCAATATACCAAGGGGTTGAAAAAGGAAACCCTGGAAACCTGTTTAGTATGGGATTTACATCATATGTCTTGGTGAAAAATAACAAAGTTGTTTTTTTTACTTCAATACCAGAGGACAAATTAATGCCATTCAGATTAAGTGACTGATTAAGAAGTTTATTGTTAAGGACTCTGGTCCAAAAAATGACAATTTCTGTCTTCTCAGAATTTAAAAGCAGAAAATTCAAAAGTCATCTAAGTTTTGATGTCATCAAAACATGCTTGTAGTCTAATGCTAAGTCATTTGTTGGATTCATCAGGATTTATGGATAAATATAGCTGAGTGTCATCAGCATAACAGTGGAAAATAATCTCATGCCTTCTAATAATTTCACCAATAGGAAGCATAGATGGATAAGAGAATTGGCCCAATGACTGAACTCTGTGGTACTCCACAAGTGACCCTGGAGTTTGAAGAAGATTTATTATCAACATGAACGCACTGGAATCTGTCAGATAATATTTAAACCAGCCTAATGTTTTCCATTAATGCCTACAGTATGTCCAAGTTTTTCTAGGTAAATATTTAGATCAACTGCATCAAATGCTGCACTGAGATCTAACAGTGTTAAGTATAATACTGGTGAACCCGGTAATCAGTTGACATAGAGTTTAGTTCTTAAGAGGTTTATTGAAAAGATGAATTATGGCAGACGTGGCAGGTGAACAGAACCAGACTTAATCAGATGCGGGCAGAACCTAACAGACCAGGAATGACAGGCAGTGACAGGCTTGACACAGCGATGAAGGCGGAGGATAACCAGAACAGGCAATGCAGATTGAGGAATCACCAGAAACTGGAAGAGCAGGTCCTGGTACTCACCGGAAAAATAAGGTAGACTTGTGCAGCATGCAGGCACAGACAGTATACAGCAGTGGAGTCTGAACACAACAGGGCAGAAGAATCCAGCTGGCTGAACTCACAGAAACTTGTAGAGGCACGGTGGCAGTATGCATGAAGCAAGACAAGATGTTCTGGCAGTGAGTGGGTGACTGAGGCAGGTATAAGTAGCCATGTGAACAGGAGAGCAGTGTTGACTCTAATTAGTGCAGCAGGTTGATCTGATCAAGAGTAGAGTTGTGGCTGATGAGAGGACAGAGCTGATAGGATGGTGGCTGAGAGGTGACAAGGCTGATTCTAGAAAAGTCCGGAAAAGTCCTAAACAAATAAACAAAAACCTAAATCATGACAAAAAGGACAAGTACTGACACAAGTCCTGTCATGATCCCGAACTGAACCACACACAGAGCTTAGTTTGTGAGTTTTATTGAATGATGAGTAGTGGAAGCAGGAGACCAGAGAGACAGAACCAGGCTGGATCAGCAGGCAGTTAATGGCTGGAGCTGGCAAGCAGGATGAAACCAGAGCACCGAGGCAGCATAACCAGAAGCACAGCAGAACGGGGACTTGGAACCAGGCTAGACCAGTGGCACGACAGAATGGAGACTTGGATGGAGACTTGACCAGCAGCACGACAGAATGGAGACTTGGATGGAGACTTGACCAGCAGCACGACAGAATGGAGACTTGGATGGAGACTTGACCAGCAGCACGACAGAATGGAGACTTGGATGGAGACTTGACCAGCAGCACGACAGAATGGAGACTTGGAAACCAGGCTTGATCAACAGCACGACTGGATGAATACTTGCACGACTGGAGTGAGAGCAGGACCAGAATCACAGCAGACAGGCGGAGAACTCAGGCTGGACGAGAACCAGATGAAGTGAGCAGCAATGAGCAAAATCAACTAGAGAAAACAGAAACCAACAGAATGAACCGATGAGGAAGGACTGAATGCAGGCAGCTTAAATAGAGAGGATGACAGGTGTGATGAGTTCTGGCTTGATTAGAGGCTGGCAGGTGTAGATGATTACTGAGGTGTAGAGGAGACTGGGATGTATGGAGGGTGAATAGTGCCCTGAAATGTCCATGGTGCACCAAGCAAGGCTGCAGCATGACATCACCCCCCCCCCCCCTTAAGGCCGGCTTCCAGACGGCCAAAAGGAACAGACCACAAAAATAAAACTCCAAGTCCAACAAAAAAGCGACCCATCCAGGGTGGGCAGAGGGAGGTACTGGACGGTGGGAAAGAGTCTCTAACAAAACAAAAACAAAAAACGACCCACCCAGGGTGGGCGGAGGGATGCATAGGACGGTGGGCTAGAGTCTCTAACAAAAAACAAAAACACAAATCTACCCCAATGGGGCGAACAAAGGAAGACAATTGATAATCAGGAAAGGCCCTTGGTGGGCGACCCCGAGGTAAAGCTAGACAGAGGCGTCGCGGTGGGCGACCCCGACGAGGCAGAGCTAGACAGGGGCGTCGCGGAGAGCGACCTGAATGAAGCGGCTCGATCTGGTGTGGCTAGCGTTGGATGAGCACCCTGGAGGAAAGACAGCTACCAACTAAGAGCGGAGCATGGCTGCTGGCTATGGAGATCGTGGGACTATAGGCTACGGAGGTTGCGGAACTATAGGCTACAGACGTCGCGGAACTATAGGCTACAGACGTCGCGGGACTATGGGCTACAGACGTCGCGGGACTATGCGCTACAGACGTCGCGGGACTATGGGCTACAGACGTCGCGGGACTATGGGCTACAGATGTCGCGGGCTAGGGGCTACAGACGACGCGGGACTAGGGGCTACAGACGTCGCGGGACTAGGGGCTACAGACGTCGCGGGACTAGAAGCTACAGGGGTCACGGGACTAGAGGCTACAGGGGTCGCCCCCGGGATCAGACTAAGAAACTCGGATGGGATCAGGCAACAAACTTCAGGAGAACCCGGGCTAAAAGCTACAGGAGTACCTGAGCTATGGGCTTCAGGAAACGCCTCACTACGGGCTTCGGGAAACGCCTCCGGGGTACAGGCTACAAGAAGCCCCGGGCTACAGGCTAAAAGAGGCCCCGGGCTACAGGCTACAAGAGGCCCCGGGCTACAGGCTACAAGAGGCCCCGGGCTACAGGCTACAAAAGGCCCGGGCTACAGGCTACTGAATGGAGACTTGGATGGAGACTTGACCAGCAGCACGACAGAATGGAGACTTGGATGGAGGCTACAAGAGGCCCCGGGCTACAGGCTACAAGAGGTCCTGGGCTACAGGCTACAAGAGGCCCCGGGCTGCAGGCTACAAGAGGCCCCGGGCTGCAGGCTACAAGAGGCCCCAGGCTGCAGGCTACAAGAAGGCCCGGGCTACAGAGTTCATGAGACAGCGGACCCTCCTGGGTCTCCGCATCTCTGGCAGGCGGTGGACCCTCCTGGGTCCCCGCGTTGACAGTGGACTTGCCTGGGTCCCCGCGTCGACGGTGGACGGCAGACCCTCCTGGGTCTCCGCATCAACGGTGGGCAGCAGACCCTCCTGGGTCTCTGCATCAATGGCAGGCGGCGGACCCTCCTGGGTCCCCGCATCTTTCACAGGCTGTGGACCCTCCTGGGTCCCCGCGTCAATGGCAGGCGGTGGACCCTCCTGGGTCTCCGCGATGGACACTGGAATGGCGTGCTCACCACCCGCGTCAGACGGCAGACTGGCGGCTCATCAACTGCGTTGGACACTGGACTGAGAACTGAAATCTTGGCTGCGGGCTGAGCAGGAACTGGGTCCTTGGCTGCGGGCTGAGCAGGAACTGGGTCCTTGGCTGCGGGCTGAGCAGGAACTGGGTCCTTGGCTGCGGGCTGAGCAGGAACTGGGTCCTTGGCTGCGGGCTGAGTAGGAACTGGGTCCTTGGCTGCGGGCTGAGCAGGAACTGGGTCCTTGGCTGCGGGCTGAGCAGGAACTGGGTCCTTGGCTGCGGGCTGAGCAGGAACTGGGTATTCAGATGAAGCCGGTGGTGGGGTTACTGAAACCTCAGCCTCTGACGTTGGTGTGGGCCGATAGGGAATCAGGTCATCCCTATCCCCGTAAAAGAAGTCCCACAACTGGGTCTCATGGACCCGAGGCGCTTTGGCCGAACGAGGCGAGAACCTCCGAGCAGCGGCTGAAGGCTTCACCCGAGGAGCCAGCTTGGTGTCGTGGAAGTGGTGACTGAGATGACGGGTAACAGCATGGCTTCTGCTCTGGCTCGCTGGGGCAGCCGTGACGCCGTCAGATTGACTCACCAGGAACATGGAGGTGACGTCAGCTCCAAGCGGAGGGATCGCAGCCGTGCTTACCAGCTGAGCCTCAGGTTGAACAGTGGTTGAGTTCCAGCATCGGAACTTGGAACCAGGCTAGACTAGTGGCACGACAGAATGGAGACTTGGATGGAGACTTGACCAGCAGCACGACAGAATGGAAACTTGGATGGAGACTTGACCAGCAGCACGACAGAATGGAGACTTGGAAACCAGGCTTGATTAGCAGCACGACTGGATGAATACTTGCACGACTGGAGTGAGAGCAGGACCAGAATCACAGCAGACAGGCAGATAACTCAGGCTGGACGAGAACCAGATGAAGTGAGCAGCAATGATCAAAATCAACAAGAAAAAACAGAAACCAACAGAATGAACCGACGAGGAAGGACTGAATGCAGGCAGCTTAAATAGAGAGGATGACAGGTGTGATGAGTTCTGGCTTGATTAGAGGCTGGCAGGTGTAGATGATTACTGAGGTGTAGAGGAGACTGGGATGTATGGAGGGTGAATAGTGCCCTGAAATGTCCATGGTACAGCAAGCAAGGCTGCAGCATGACAAGTCCATTATCTGAGGCCATGAGTGTGATGATTAGCTATGGTTGAATCCAATGATAGCCGAACACGGAGCTGATGCTAAAATAGTTTTAATTAACAAGATCCAAGGGACAAAAGGTGGTCTTCAGGCAGGCCAACAGAACCAGACAGCAACTAAACAAACTCAGGAAACATGAGGGCAGAAAATTGCTCGGGCACAGACTGGCAGACAGACGAGATAAACAAAAAATAACTGAGGCTGCAAGGCTCTTACCGAGAGGTTGTGAAAAGGAACAAGACGAGATATTCCGTCAACCAACAGAAAACAAAGGCGGGCTTAAATAGGCGACAGAACAGGAGAGCAGGGCTGGACTAATCAACAAAAACAGGTGGAGGTAATAAAAGGAGCACACTGACTGATAGACAAAAAACCTAAGGTAGAAAACAAGACTAAACAGACACGAGCTGAAATAAAAGCAAATGACAAAGCCCAGGCAACTGAAACAGGCTAAGAATAAAAGTAATGACAATAACAAGGTAAACCAAAACATAACACCAACTAAACGAGGATCCAGACAAGACAGAACTCAAAAACAACCAGACAATCAAAGACAGGAGAGAGGAGGAAAACTAAAACTAAGAAAATAAACCAGAACATCATTAGTGAGCTTCACCAGAGCTGTTTCGGTGCTATGATGAGCTCTGAAGCCTGACAGAAACTATTCAAATAGGTCATTACTTTGTAAATTTTCACATACTTGATTAGCAACTAGCAATTGACCCCACCATTGTCTCCTGCCATCCTGCCACCATCTCCTCATCCTCTTTTATATTTTTGGGATTACTTAAAGAGTTCTTGTTAAATTAGCAGTCAAAGTATGAATTGCATGTACCTATGTATCTACTTGCATAGTATACAAGATAATATTTGTGTTTTGCCATTGGGGATGTGTTCTAAAAATGCTGCATGTTATCTGCTTGTGCTACAAAGAAACTGGAAATCCTTCTGCTGGCTGTGACATAATTCCCAGCTTTTTACTGCCAACAGCCAAGGCAAATGTAACACAACACAACTCTAGCCTCAGCTTGTTAAACCAGACTCTCTCTCTCTCTTTCTCTCTATCTCTCTATCTATCTATCTATCTATCTATCTATCTATCTATCTATCTATCTATCTATCTATCTATCTATCTATCTATCTATCTATCTATCTATCTCTTTCTGTGTGTGTGTGTGTGTGTGTGTGTGTGTGTGTGTGTGTGTGTGTGTGTGTGTGTGTGTGTGTGTGTTAGGGTGCTGAGCAGCAGTGCGGGGACATCATCAACACTCATTGTCTTCTCAACATCATCACCCACATTTTTATGGACATGCGACAGAAGTAGACACTGGCAGCTGATGGCTAGATTTTTATAGAAAAATAAAAAGGCAGATGATTTTGTCAGCGTTACATGAGACAAGTTTATATTTAGATGTGTTCATCGATTTGAAGCTGACATACTACACTGCAAGCTGTCTGCGGCCTATAACTCAGCCTGTGCTTCCAAGATTGGCTGAATCCTGCTGCCACTAAATCATAACAGCAGTGGAACAGAGCAGGAGAATGCTGAGTGACATGCAATAGTTCATTTCAGCTACAGGAGGCGCTTGATGTGCTCTAAAAGTGCTGGAAAACCTATGTCAGCTGGAGGACAGAAACAACGAGAAGAACAAATGGGGTGAAAAGGTGGCATCTTTCTGTAGTTTCGACCCATTATTTAAGTACATTTTTGGTGTTTTTGCTGTGAGGTTTACATCACATAAAAATATTTTTTGTAATACTGATATTAATACTAATATTGATTTTGACTCATTATTTAGCAGACCTCTTGTATAAAATGTGTTTAGAATTTGTGTTTGTTTTCTGCAAAGCAGGGCTCTATGAGTCTATTTTCAGGTTAAAAATATAAACATGCAAGTATCCTTACCCACAGCAAATTTGGGTTCAAAGTCATTTTTAAATTAGTAACCTAAAGAATACCATGATGAGAAGGAGGCTTTCAAAGGGCAAACACCTTAAGCTCATCACCAAAGATAAATTCTCAAATTCCAGTGAAAATATACAAACAGACAGTCAACCATTAAACTAAGAGTTTGAATGCTATGATGCCAATGCATATTTTTCCACTGACTACTGAGAAGAGTATAAATACTTTTTGACAAGCCACTTTCAACAAGATGTGATAAAATATTTTTTTCAGTACTGATGCAGAATTGATAGCGGATAGTTTTATTGCTAAATGAGAAATGCCTTACACATTAGAAAGAAAGTAACTGGCTGAAATTTTTATTTAGTTTGTGCCAGGAAAATTCACAGTTTTGGATTAAAATATATTCAATTAAATTGACTACTTATGAGAACTTCAACAGAGACAAATGTAATATATTTACTGACCAAATGCTTGATTTCATGTTCTAAACACAGCATGTCTATATCGTTTCATCTGGTGGCTAGTTTGATGATGCAGCACTTCCTAACACTGAATTGGACACTTGGCTCCCCTGTCATTGACTTATACCCCATTTACACTACCCTTTTTTAACCGTGACGAGAACGGTCCGAGCTCGGTAACTGAGATAACTATCGAGTGTAAATGGAATGCAAACTGAACTGAACCATGCCAGACACAACTGGACCAAGCTAAATCTAGACCAATTCGATAGGTGGGCTCGGCACGGTTTTTCAGTGGCATGGTTCTCTGATAACAAAGAGCGCATGAGCAGACCGCATTATCTCCTTACAGTCAGCTGACTAATTTTGCAGTTTCAGACATTCATTAAAACACTAGCTTCCCTACTGTGCCATACGATTTCCAGTGATGATTCTGCTTAGCAGTGTGATGAATCTCAACGTCTGTCGTTGTTTCCTGCATCTGTAATCCCTGATTAGACATTTGTTTGTCTTATCCACTTCCCAAAACCCGACTCTGTCAAGTAAATTCACCAACGGTTGCCTTTTTCGCCTGACTCTCCGCAAACAACAAAATATCACAATTATAACCAAGCATAACTTCGCTGCCATTTTTATTTGCTTGAGTCCCGCCTTCAATCCTAGAGAACAGTAGTACCGTAGATCGTCACTAGGAGGCGAGGACCGTGCTAGCATGATGTGTAAATGATCGTCAAAACCAAGCTCAGCACGGTTAACTGATCCAAGCTCGGTCCGGGCTCGGCATGGATCGGTTTAACAAGGGTAGTGTAAATGGGGCTGTAAAAGCCAGGGGGACTTCCCTTTTTTGGTGGCAGTGGTGAGGGAGTGGGGGTTACTAAAAACACTGTGGCCAAACACTTTTTTTTTGCTTGTTTACAAGTCGAGCTTCTCATTGACTTCTGAGGCCTCGTGCTACCTATAAGATTGGTATTGTTCATGGATAGCTACCACCCACATGCAGTTCAAACCCCTTATTCCTAAATTGCATAAAGACAAGCTGTTAGGGAAGGCAGTCAAGCCCAATCAGGGCCAGAGCCTAATCAAAAGTCAAAGTCTTTTCATTAGATTAAAAATCATCTCCAGTGGTAAGCATTGCCCAAAGGCATATACTTAACTCTCTGCCCTAGTGGTGCTAATTAAAATCACAATCACACTTCATACTCTTTATGTGGGCCCTCCTTCATTCTGTCTGCGTGTACTTCCTCATCTCAGTGCCCCTACCTATTTTTATTTTTTGTATCCTACCACTTGTTTGGATGAGAGGACTCTCTTTCCCAGATTAAAAACCGTCTGCAAGATCCATGCACTGTATCCATCCCTTCTCTGCTGCCACCAGGTAATGCAGAAAAAGCATTCATCTCCTAGGCCATTTCACATGCCAGGTAAAGTAATGGTCCCCTGGGAACTTTAACTGCATCATACCGAGAGGTGGAGGGAGGGAAAAGCAGGTGGAAAAACAAGGAAACATTCTCTCTGTTTTGTCTTGCAGCTTTGTCTCCAATGGGACAGAGGGAGTTTTAAGAAGCTTATTGTTTTTTGTCCTACAACACAACCTTATTATTCCGTCTGCTTGCCAAGTCAGATCAGATGAATGTACAGACTCCAAAGTGGCTGTTGACATGGTGACACACAAACACAACTATCAGCACACACACACTGCAGGCATGACTGAGGAGGAGAGACAGACATAGAGCCTGAGTGTTTGCACACACACACACACACACACACACACACACACACACACACACACACACACACACACACACACACACACACACACACTCTCTCTCTCTCTCTCTCTCTCTCTCTCTCTCTCTCTCTCTCTCTCTCATATGTTACAATAAAAGCTGAAATAGAAGTAAAACTAAGACATTTGTCATTTTTGAGCATGTGTGACCCTATGTGTTTCTCTTTACAGGAGGAAAAACACTCATAACAAAGTTACACTGTGAAAGTAATTATACCCCTTTTAATTAAAGGTCTTAATTATAAAACATAAATGCACAAACAACATTAAGAAAACCAGGGAACAGAGCAGACAGGTCAGCATAATTTGAAAATGGAAAGAGCATGCCACACTTAAATTTACCAAGACATGGCCTACATAAATTGATAGTACAGAGAAGCATCCAAGAAGCATAAGGCTAACTCTGGAGGACCTGCAAAGATCCACAGAAAGTGAGGACTGAGGAAGAGTGGTAAGTAGTTGGAACAGTTGATACCAGAGGAATCCTGCAGATATAAGCCTATTGTCTTACTTTTGTGGGAGAGGTGAGCAAATCACAGAATCTGCAGTTGACAGGCAATGGTATTTGGTGCCTTGTTGGTGTAGAACGTCTCCTTCCTGTTTCCAGGAAGAAGCGTGTGGTGGAGCAGTTGTAGTCTTCGGAGGTTATTTCTAGGAGTAGAGGGGAGATTAACAGTGAGACTTACAGAGGTTATCCCTTTGGATCAATATAGCAAAGAACTGATTAGCAGGGCAAAGCAACACAAGCTCAGGCCTGGGTAAGATCCTGCTGTAGGACAAAAAGACTAGGTTAAGAATGAGCATAACAAGAGAAATGAGCGCTAAGAATGCAAGTCTGATTACCACTCTGAAAAGCTAACATATGGCATTTCTTCCTAGGTTTACTGCTCCTTTTGACCTTCTTCTCATTTGTCCTGATGAGCAACCACTGCAGGACCACACCTGCCAGTCACACCCTGCCGAGAAAAAAGGAGAGAAAGATGCATACAAGCATGAATCAACCTGTACACAGCTCTGTGGATATGAAGAAGTTTGTTGACCATATGTAAGAAAATTGGAAATATTCTACTTTTACAAGGCACTTATAGATACATTAACTTGATATGTTTTTTTTTTACAGTGAAAGTATACACTTGGTTAAAGTAGAATTGAGAATTCAGAAGAAAATCAGTAAAAAAGTAGTGAGATTAAGAGATCAATTGACTGCTTTTGAAAAATCCATCGGACAAAAGTGAAAAGTTTAACAGAGTTATTTTCTATTTCATACCCCTTTGAACATGATTAACATGCCACCGCTGTGTGTTTCAGATGTGTGCTCTAGTTACATGCGTTGTCCCTGGAGCTCCTGAGAAGCGGAGATTGCCTCTTTAAGGTGGAAATCAATATCTTTTCTTTCCTCATCTCTCTCCTCTCCTCTCAATTCACGGGCATCCTCACCCTTTTCTTTCACTGTCTTACTTTACATCCATCTCAACATGTTTCAAGGAGTCTTCCAGTTGCATTTGTTGATTCAAAAATTACTCACACAGTGGTTAGCTTTTACCATATATATTGGGCTAAAAAACAGCTATTAAAAAACATATCTGGATTGTTTCTGGGTTTGATTCAATATTATTTATCAAAATTTTTTAACCTTTTTATCATTAGTTAGATATAATACTTATTATTTAAATTATTTAAATAAGTAATTATGCAATTTTATACCACAACATCAAAAAAGGACAAAAGTGGAAAAAAGGTTAAGAGGCTGCATTCAAACCTTTCTAAATGTATCTCCTATCTCTTGTTCCTAGCTTCTGTTTTCCTTGACCTTTTATGAATTCAAGAATAAGAGCTAGCATTGGAAAAAAAGGAGCTTCGGTCTGTTGTGCCGATTTTGTACAGCCTTTTAACTCCAAAGTCAGTACATGGCGGAAACGCACATAGATTAATCTAATCAAACTCAGGCCGACAGCCTTCAGAAAACTACAAAGTGCACACTCTCCTTGCTCTGGACATTTTCGTTCATTTCCATGAGGTGAGCTGTGCTTGTATGTCATGTCATGCAAAGCATTGGGGGATTCCTAATAGCTCCTTAGTGCCAGTAAGGAACATTGTGAGGTTCCTATGCTAAAGGAGCTATGAAAGGAAGCATACAGGTTCCTTTTCCTACCTTCCTCCCTACTCACTTCACTATTCGGACAGCGCTCATCATGGCGACCGCTGATTAACTTCTGGTTTGGCTAAAAAGTCCCTACCAAAAAGATGTTTTTGAATGCATCCAGAGACTTTTTTTAAAATAAAAAAAAGTTTGTGATCTGATTTGCCAAGAGGATGTCTTGCCTGAGAAATGTGTGCGTCTTTGATGTTTGTCTAAAACAAATCCACCACCAGTCGAGAACAACAAGGAATCAAAGTTTCTTAAAAGATTTGCAACATAAAAACATGCTGCTACTCCAACATACAACCACCTTCACCAGTGCAATTTTAGAGTGCAACACCGTGGCAAACCGGACTTTAGTCAAAAGAGAGGAAGTCTCCAACAAGATCACCGCTCATTATCCTAAAGCCTTATCTAATTGAATCTCGTTGAATACTAGGGGGGCTAAATCTCCCCTGTAAATTTAGTAAAATATTTGGTCAAATAGGCATTGTTAAACGTCATAAATGTAGTCATTAAACATTGCATTAAATGTGCGCTAAAATGCGCTTAATTTCATGAATATGTTGCGCATTAATCAGCTGTTGAATCAGTTCCCAGACACAATCTCCTCTCTGTTCTGGAGCAGCAGGACGCTGCCTGCCAATCTCTAGTCAAATCCCCGTTGAGCCTCCATGAATTGAAGCAACCAGCAAGAAAGTAGGGCCCTAATTGAATAACACTCAAAATTCCGTCACTTCCAGTGAAATTAAACCTCTTAGTGTCTATGGAGCAGGGGCTGGCCGGGGGCGGATCGTGAAGCTGGCTGCTTGATGCTGATTGGCAGAACACGCTAAAATATTTTTGACTGACAGTGGCCAGACAGAGGGGAGGTTTTCCTCATCAGACTCAGACGAGAGAGGAAAAAGTGATCATTCAGTCAGAACAATCACCCAAGGCAGACAGGTCCTAGGTGAAGGACCACACAAAGAGCAGCCAAAGACCCTTTATGATGATTTAAATAAATGGATGCAATGTTCCCTTCTCAGGATGCAGGTCACCGGGGCCCCACTCTGGAGCCAGACCTGGAGGTGGGGCACGCTGATAAGCGCTTGGTGGTCGGGCTTTTGCCCATGGAGCCCAGCCGGGCACAGCCCGAAGAGGAAACATGGGTCCCCCTTCCAATGGGCTCACTACCTGTAGGAGGGGCCAAAGGGATCTGGTGGATTGTGTAACGGGTGGCAGTCGAGGGCAGGTACCTTGGCGTTCTGATCCTCGGCTGATTAAGGTGGCTTTTGGGACGTGGAATGTCACCTCTCTAGTGGGGATGGAGCCTGAGCTAGTGCGCGAGGTTGAGAGGTTCCAGCTAGAGACAGTCAGACTCACCTCGACTCTGGCTCTGGAACCTGTCTCCTTGAGAGGGGTTGGACATTCTTCCACTCTGGAGTTGCCCCTGGTGAGAGGTGACAAACAGGAGTGGGCATACTTGTTGCACCTCATCTTGGTGCCTGTACGTTGGGGTTTACCCCGGTGAATGAAAGGGTGGTCTCCCTCCACATGTGTGGGGGGAAGGGTTCTGACTGTTGTTTGTGCTTATGCGCCAAACAGCAGTTCAGATTACCCACCCTTTTTGGAGTCCTTGGAGGGGATACTGGAGAGTGCCCCTCCTGGGGACTCCCTTGTTCTGCTGGGGGACTTCAATGCTCACGTGGGCAATGAGGGGTGTGGTTGGGAGGAATGGCCCACCTGATCAAGTGGTGTTCTGTTGTTGGACTTCTGCTCTCATCATGGAAGGGTGTCCATATCACTAGACGTCCCAGAGATACGAGAATTTTCGTAAGCCTCCAGTCCGCCCGACAGTTCTTCACAACTCATGAATCCCTTTTCAGATGTAAATGCCCCATTGGCCCTGTCGTTGGCGAACCATTCCACCCCCTTCAGTTTCGGTTTTAGCTCAAACCTCTCTGTTGACAAGTGTTTTACCTGAGAGCAGGGGGGAAAAATTATATTTGTAATTAAATATAACTAGGTCTACGTCATCAGTGTCGCCAACACCGGAATGATTTCAGACAGCAGAGCCACCCGCGCAGCGATCAGCTGATATCTGATCTGTACAATGAAAATACAATGCTACAATGCCTCGAAACCGGTTTCAAGATATAATGAACAGGGGTGGGTTTAGGAAATTTGGGGCCCTAGGCAAAGAAAGGCATGGGGCCCTCTGAATTGTGAAGACAACACATAAAACAGACCCATTATACAGATACAGAAATTTTAATAGAATAGATATACATTATTTTTTTCTACCTTTTGTCCCTCTCTTATTCCTTTTCTTGTTGTTTTCCTCTATGTTTTCTTTTGTCCCTTTTTCTAGTAGACAAGCCATGATCTGCTTATCTGTTCTCTATTTTTTATTTGAATGAAATAATAGCTGGAAATAAATATGCCCCCGTCTCCATTTCTTGGCACTATAGAGCAGCTTCCACGATCAGACAGCTGATTGGCCAAAGCTGGGTCATCTTCAGGAAGTACACTGTGCTGACTGCTTACCAGCAGAATGGATCTGGACCCAGGAACTTGGGGGCCCTAGGCAACTGCCTAGTTGCGCCTAATGGTAAATCCGCCCCTGATAATGAAATATCTGCGCTTCGACAACAAAGGCACTCGTTTGAAATGTGTGAAAACACGTTTTCACACCTATTTCAAATATCCGGCAACAGTTTTTACAGAACTGTGTGTGTCCTACAGTCCAGGCCAAAAACAGTAAAAAACAAAGCAACTAGACTTGTTTTCCGTAGTTGAAGACATTTCGCTTCCTATCCAGGAAGCTTTCTCAACTCAAAAAGTCTGGAGTAATGTGGAGTATCAAACTTTATACTACTGCCCAACAAAGGCCTTGTAATGGCTTGGATAAAATGCAAATTCAACAGAAACAGGTCCACCACCTTAGTTTTTCACCAACCTACAGTCCAGGGCAATTTATTACTGTTTATGAGCAGTTATTTCCATCAAAGGTTTGTTGTCCCTTTCTGCAATACATTGCATCCAAGCCTGGTAAATTTGAAATTAAGTTTTGGGTTGCAGTGGATCTGGACACAAAATACATGTGTAATGCTATCCCCTATTTGGGAAAAGATCCCTCCCGCCCCACAGGAGAAGGGCTGTCTGAGAAAGTTGTTGTGAAACTGATGGAGCCATTTATGGTCCAGGGCAGGACTGTAACTATGGACAATTTGATGAACTTCGTTACAGGTTTATGCAGGAAAAGGCAATATAAGAAGAAAAGATGAGACAGCATTGTGAGATGAGGAGACGTTCTCATGGTAAAACAACACAGTGCCAGGTGCGCAATCTCTGCAACAGGAACCACAGCACTGAGCGTTGTGTGCACTGCACAAAGTATACCTGTCGCAAATGCAGGAAGGACTCACCTTGGGTTTGTGGAAACTGCTAAATGGGACAATTGTAGCTTCATATGTAGTGCTTTTCCTTGGGTAAAATCAATGTTACTCCAATACTGAAGTCATACTGTTTGTCATTTTCTAAGCTGAAATGTTGAATGACATGAAAAGGCGAGACAAGATAAAATACAATTATTCTCTAAATTGTTCTTTCTTTCACATAGGGAGCTTTGCAGGAGTGTGTTGGTGAATGGACAATATAAATAGGCTGACGCCGGATAGTGGACCAGAATCATCTCCAAGCCGAATGGAAGTCTTTCTCCATGGCCTCTCCAAACTTTTCCCATACCCGAGTTTTTGACTCAGCAACCAGCTGAGCCACCTGCTGCTTTGACTGCCGGTAGACATCAGGTGCTTCCAGAGTCCCACAGGCCAATAAAGCCTGATAGGACTCCTTCTTCAGCTTGACAGCTTCCCTGACCGCTGGTGTACACCAGCACATTCGAGGGTTGTCACCGCAACACAAACCAGCTACTTTGCAGCCACAACTCTGACTAGCCGCCTCGACAATAGAGGCCCGGAACATGGTTCACTCGGACTCAGTGTCCCCCACCTCCCTCTGGACATGTTCAAAGCTCTCCAGGAGGTGAGAGTTAAAGCTCCGTCTCATGGGGGACTCTACCAGACGTTCCCAGCAAACCCTCACAATACCTTTGAGCCTGCCAGGTCTGACCCGCTTCCTCCCCCACCATCGGAGCCAGCTCACCACCAATTAGTGGTCGGTGGAGAGCTCCACCCCTCTCTTCACTGGTGCCAAGAGCACATATCACTAGAGGCCCGTTTACACGACACTTTTTTAACCGAGCCAAGCCGAGACCAGTCTGAGCTTGGATCAGTTAACCAAGCCGAGACGACTGTTTACACACCACGCTATCCCGGTTCCTTGGTTGCTCCTCGCCTCCTAGTGACGATCTGCGGTACTGCTGCTCTCTGGGATTGAAGGCGGGACCGAGCAGATAAAAATGCCGGCGCCCGTAACATTCAGGATGTTATGGTTAGACAGAGTTGGCTTTTGGGACGTGGATAAGACAAACAAACGTCTAATAAGGATTTACAGACGCAGGAAACAACGACAGACGCTGATCACACTGCTAAGCAGAATCATCTCTGGAAAATGTGTGGCATGGTAAGGAAGCTTGTATTATTATGAATGTCTGAAATTTGTCTGAATGGAGTGTGAATCGGGACGTGCAGCCAGACATGCCGGAAAAACCGTGGACAGTCAGCTGACTGTAAGGGGATGACGCGGTCTGCTCATGCGCTCTTCGTTATCAGATAACCGGGATAAAAAAAACAGTCCGAGACCTGCTCAGGAACTGGTCTGCAGTTAGCGCAGTCCGGTTATGTCTAGCGCAGTCCAGTTCAGTCTGCTGACCATTTACAGACAAGAGTTATCTCGGTTACCGAGCTCGGACTGGTCTCGGCTCGGTTAAAAAAGTGTAGTGTAAACGGGCCTTAGAAGTCCCAGAGAATTTCAGTTTTCTTGCAAGTCCCCCTCCCCTCCTCAAGTTTGTGTATTCACTCTACCTTGCTTACTGTCCCTATTGTAATGCAAATAACCTGTGACGGGTCCTAGTCCCCCTTTCTCAGGAGGGGGAAGCAGTGCAGTACCAACACTGTTTATAGTGGGGATGGCGTACTGCTGACCTCGACCCGGCACGTTGTGTGTTGGTGGGCGGAATACTTCGAAGACCTTCTTAATCCCACCAACACGTCTTCCATTAAGGAAGCAGAGCCCAGGGACTCCGGGTCGGATTTTCTCATCTCTGGTGCTGAGGTCACCGAGGTGGTTAAAATCCTCCTTGGTGGCAAGGCCCCAGGGGTGGATGAGATTCACCCTGAGTACCTTAAGGCTCTGGATGTTGTGAGGCTGTGTTGGTTAACGTGACTCTGCAACATTGCATGGTCATCGGGGCAGTTACCCTGGATTGGTAGACTGGGTTGGTGGTCCCCCTATTTAAAAAGGTGGACCGGAGGGTGTGCTCCAACTATAGAGGAATCACCCTCTTAAACCTCCCTGGTAAGGTCTATTCCGGGGTTATGGAAAGGAGGGTCCGTCGGATAGTTGAATCTCGGATTCAGGAAGAGCAGTGTGCTTTGTGGATCTGGAGAATGCATTCGACCATGTCCCTCGGGGGCCTTTTAGGGGGTACTCCGGGAGTATGGAGTACCGGGCCCTCTAATAAGGGCTGCTAGGTTTCTGTATGACCAGTGCCAGCTTGGTCCACATTCCCGGCAGTAAGTCGGACTCATTGTCAGTGAGAGTTGGGCTCTGCCAAGGTTGGGATGAAGATCAGTGCCTCCAAATCCGAGACCATGGTCTTGAGCCGGAAAAGGGTAGAGTGCCTTCTCCGGGTTGGGGAGGATTAACTGCTCCTAGTGGAGGAGTTTAAGTATATTGGGGTCTTGACCGAAAGAACGAGATCCCTACGGAGAAAGCTAATTTTGGCCGCTTGTATCCGGGATCTTGTTCTTTCAGTCATAACCCAAAGCTCATTATCATAGATGAGGGTAGGATCGTGGATCGACTGGTAAATCGAGAGCTTTGCCTTTTTGCTCAGCTCTCTCTTCACCACAACTGACCGGTACAGTGCCCGCTTCAAAGCAGATGCAGCTCTATCTCCCCCTCATTCGTGAACAAGACCCCAAGATACTTTTAAACACCTCCGCTAGGGTATCACATCCTCCTCAACCCGGAGAACGCACTCTACCCTTTTCCGGCTCAAGACCATGGTCTCGGATTTAGATCGTGCCCTGATGAGACCAATAGAACCATGTCATCTGCGAATAGCAGAGACGCAATTCTAAGGCCACCAAAACAGATCCCCTCAACACCTTGGCTTCACCTAGAAATAAAAGCTATAAACAGAATCTGTGAGAAAGGGCAACCTTGGTGGAGTCCAACTCTCACTGGAAACAAGTCTGACTTAAAGCCGGCAATGCCCGGTACTCCAATATCCCGGAGTACCCCCCACAGGACCCCCCAAGGGACTCGGTCGAATGCCTTCTCCAGATCCACAAAGCACATGTAGACTGGTTTGGCAAACTCCCATTTACCCTCCAGGATCCTGCTGAGGGTGTTTAGCTGATCAAGTGTTCCACGGCCAGGACGAAAACCATACTGCTCTTCCTGAATCCGAGATTCGACTATCTGACGGACCCTCCTTTCGCGTTAACCAACACAGCCCCACAACATCCAGAGCCTTAAGGTACTCAGGTGAATCTCATCCACCCCCAAGGCCTTGCCACCAAGGACCTTTTTAACCACCTCGGTGACCTCAGGACCAGAGATGGGAGAACCCGACCCAGAGTCCCCAGGCTCTGCTTCATAGTCATATAGATGTAATCAGAGTTCTTAATGACTGTGGAAATACACACATCGTGCAGAGACCAGCATGCGTCTGAAAACTGTTGCCTTCAAGAAGAAATCTTGGACAGTTCCGAGTGCATTTCGAACCTATGGTATGCACGTTGAATGTGTGATTGCCAAGTTAAGTGTGTGGTTTCTAAAGTGCACATAGGTGGTAGATGGATACAACTGTTTAATGCACTCTTGAATGTCTCACACCTTACCACTCACATTCCCAGCTCCATCATATCCTTGTCCAACAGTATTGTCTGACTGTAATTTAAAGTAATCTAGTTTGTTTAATATAGTCTTTGTTAAGGTCTCACTAGTGGTATTAGCTGTAGAAATGAAGCAAAAAAGTCCTCGCAAACGGTAAATTGTCCTGAGTTGGAGTCATAATCCACATAGCGCACCAAAAGAGAGATCTGTTATAAATGACTGATGTCAGCTGTTTCATCCGACAGGACAGAAAACCATTTGGCTCTTTTGCATTTTTCAAGAATAGTATTCTGAATCTGGCTCCTACATAAGTCTATTAGTTCGTTTTGTACCTAATGTCCAGAATAACTGCCATTTGAAGTTGCAACCTGTTTTAGGTTTGCATCACCATCCGGTCAATACTAAAGAAATCCATTGGAATTGCTTTGTGCGTCAGTTTGATCTCTAAAAGATACATTTTGCTTTCCAAAAATAGAAATAAGGTCAATAATTGCTTTGACGCCGTATTTGTTCCATTCCAACGTCTCTTGATAGCCTCAATCTAATGCTCCTAATGCTGTTTTGAGTTTAGACTTCAAGTGATAAAATGTGTCAGTATTGCGGCTAACGGTAGGGACAGAGTTCCATAGTTTGGGGACAGAGCTTTCTCCCTCTCTGCTCCCCATGGTGCTGAGATGGAAAAGAGGAACAGTATGGTGAATGGAAGGGTGCAGGAGGGAGTAGCAATGTGAAGGAGATTAAAAAGGTAGGATGAGAAACGTTGTGGGAGGCCTTATATGTGTACAGGAGGATGTTGAATTATTTTCTGAATCCAACTAGTAGCTATTGAAGCTATTGCTGGACTGGGGTACTGTGGTGAAATGAGGGGGTTTTGAAAATCCTGCAGCAGCTGAATTTTGAACCACTTGAAGCTCATGGAGCAATTTTTGAAGGTGACCAAATAGAAGAGATTTACAGTGGTCAGTGCTGGAAGCAACAAGGCCACCTGCAAGGGATGAAGATGATTAATATTCCGTAAATGAATGTATGCAGACCAGGTCACGTTAATGATGTGAGAGGTGAAACAGAGAACGCTATCGAGGATGACACCCAGACTCTTGACTTGAGGTGAATGGGAGTCCATGGAGTCGTCAACCGAGAGAGAGAGAGAGAGAGAGAGAAACTCTCCAGCAAAGTCCTCATAAATGAACTTCAGCCACTGTTCTGTGTTTCTCTCGTTCTTCGGCAATAAATGGAAACTTCCATCAATTTTTTTCACCCTCGGACATATCAGCTCCCCTTTTTCGTAACTGCTGTGAAGTTAGTTTGAAGTTGAATATTGGATATTCACGCTCTGCAGTGTCTGGCTCCTGTTCAAGCCAATATAGGGAGGCTGAACTGGGGCTGCCATCTGCACGCCTCTCTGCCTTCATTCTCTCAAGTGGAGACATACAAGCAAGACTCACAACCAGTGTATCAGTTGGGGGAAAGAGAGGACGGGGAAGGCTGTTTACTTGATGCTGTGCTCTGATTGAAGAACATGAATTATGTAGAAAGATAGACAGTTTTCTTATCTGACCGTTTTTGAGCAAAGAGACATAACTGACCACCCCTGAGCTGGTCCTTTGGTATTCACTTTTGACATTCACATGCCTAATCAGTGCACAACAGAAACAAGTCTTCTTGACTCGCAATCCACATTTTCTCTGACTTCCAATTCACTTCAAATTCATGCAAAACCACCAGTGTCATATATTTTAAACATAGCTTATATATTCTCAAAGTTAGTAGCCATGTTTCCATCCAATTTTTATGCAAATTTGACTGAACTTATAAAATGTCTTAAGAGAGAAAATGCGAATAAAACGTGTTTACATTTACTGGCTTGCAGCCAATTAAGCATGCGTTAATTGGCATTACCCTAAGTGTAATGTTGACATACGTTGATATTGGCTGTTATAAACAGGACGTTTATTAAACAGGTTTTTTAATACAGCCTATATAAGTAACTGTTACTCACTTTTGTATCTCTATATTTACTTTTGAATGGTACATGTCCACAAACAGATACAAACAACCAACAGATCTATAGACAGCACCTTCTCTACAAAAATATACTGAATTATGGCCATGCTAGTGTGGCCTATGTGGCTCTAGTGGCTTCTTTTGGTGTTGTAAAAATGACAGGGAGCTCAAGCTGGCATCAGCTGGTTTTCTTTAATTCTCCATTTTGTCAATGATCCTCATGGCTCTGCATTACACATAGACAGCATCAAGGTAAGGTCAATCTCTAGCATGAAACAAGTTCCTTGTCAGTGATCCTCATGGCTCTAAGGATTACCCATAATACAGTAACCACAATAAAATTATTGAAATTTACAGTGATCGTATAGTGGATTTTTGTTTAAAGTACAGGAACACCCAGTGAGTGTCCTTTCCAAAGAAAGTAAAATAATTCATTGGAATGCTCTTAAAAATAAAATAAAATAAAATGCTGACATTTTATTTACTGGATACCATTTTTATATTTTAGTGTATATAAGCTTGCACCTTCGAACAACAATGCAAAAACATAAAAGAACCATATCTTTATATAAAACCATTCATATAAAACTCATTTTGTTAACCATCTGCTACAAGAGAGTTGGTAAAACATACCTGCATTACACATAAACAGCATCAAGGTAAGGTCAATCTCTAGCATGAAACTAGTTCCTGCAAAGAGGAGCCATAATGTTACTGTGAGAAATCCTCGCCACACTTTCTCACAAACTAAACGTTTCTAAAACACAACAAAAACGATATAATAGCAAATGTAGCCTAACCTGGATTAAACAGATTTCCATAATATGCAAAAAGAAAACTCATGAAGATTTTTTATAAAGTGCATAAATAATATTTCTTCACCACATAGCAGAGACACGTTACCTTGTCGGTGATCCTCATGGCTCTGAGGATTACCCATAATACCCCGCTCTTCCTAGGGTGAATGCAGTACCATGTTTTACCAGCAGATGGTACATTTTAGCAGGATTTAACCTGAACCAATTTAACTATGGTACACTAGGCCACCCAAAGCTAAACATAAAGAGCAAGATTAAGTTAAAACATTCCTAGGCGTTCTACATCTTTTGATGATTTTGCTGTTAGCTGGTGATGTTGAAGTTAATCCTGGACCATCATTATTAATGGGGATGCTTGTGGATGGCTACATCCACAACTTCCATGGCTACAACCGCCTGTCCTTGGGCTACACCCACTGTTATTTAGCAGCTTTCACTGGGGCCTGTTCTAAATGCTGAGCTATATCCACAACGAGCTTGGTTCCTAACTCTGCAGGCTGGACTTCACCTACATATGCGTCTTGCCTACAACTAAACACCAGAAAAACTGTCTGTATGTATTTATCAAAACGTCACCTAGAGGTACCTCAATCTAACATTTATGAATGGCACGGAACTGGATGTAGTTTCGGAATTCAAATATCTTGGAGTAATTTTAGATACTAACCTATCATTTAAATGTTATGTAAGAAAAGTAGCACGTTATTAAATTTAACATCCACAATTTTCGACATATTAGAAACAACTTTCTAATATGTGTGTTAAAGTGCAGCTAAAAGGTTCTTCTACTCTATGATCATATCCCACCTGGACTATTGCTTAACAACCTGGTCACTTGCTTGTCCAACTCTAAAAACTATAGAAAGCTTATATAAAAAAGCACTGAAAATACGTGATCAAAATCATCTCACCATTATTGTAACATCTTAAAATAATTAAGCTATTGGACTTTCAAAACATTATTATTAAAATAACTCATGTTTGATTTATAAAGTGCTGCATTTGCTCTGGCACCCCCTTCACTAAGCAAATTTATTAACCATAGCATCAGTACACACAGGATAACATGGGCCATCACCAGAAGTGACATTATAATACCTCACAGGCGTGGCACATTTGGGCAGACTGTATTGTCAGTTTGAGGTGGTAAGGTATGGAACAGTCTACCACAATCTGTAAGAGAATGTCCCACATACAACTCTTTTAGAGCCTGTTTGAAAAAAAAAAAATGGCTCTGGTCAAATCAGGAATGCACTCACCGGTGATGTGAACAAAATGTAGGCTACAGTATTCAAATGGTTCTTTGAATGACTGGTCTCTTCCAAGTAGAATGTGTTTTTGTATATGTAGGAATGTAAGCATGTTCAGCTGTGTTGGCGTACTTGGAATTATAATTTAATATAATTATATATATACTGATATATATACAGACAGATGTAGCTTCTTTATATACAAGTATGTACACTAAAAAGATGTGTTTTAGATGGAAAGAACGTATATATATATATATATATATATATATATATATATATATATATATATATATTGTTTAGACATGTAATGTGTAATATTGTTTTCTTTGTCCGCTATCCCTGGGACAACGGATTGACAGTAGCCCTTGGCTAGAATCTGGTGTGTTTACATTCAAGTTGCTATCATCATGTATGTTCATTGGCATGCTCTGTCCCTTTCAAATTAATAAATACCAAGTAAAGCTTGAAAACTAGCACAGACCACATATCAGTAATGGAGCGAGGGTTTTAATGAATGTGTTTATATGTTATTAAATTTTGTTGTCAGCCCAGACGTACCTGTTGTTGCTTCCAGCCCTCTTTTCAAGCGTTATGGGAACACCTGGGAAGACGCTGGCAGCAGAAACAGTTGATCAATCATGTGAGGTAAATGTTCGCTATTTCAGAAATAATGTGACAAATGTGTTTTCTTCTTTTTTTACAACAGCATTTACTGTTTTTTTTCTAAAACCATCAAGTGAGTGTAAAAACATTTTTTGCAAAATTTAGTGAGTTGCCATCAACCTTTTTTAATGTGTACTTTAAAATGTGCATTAAAAAAGAACAATGGAAACGCGACTGTGCGATAGACTGGCCATATGTCCAGGGTGTACCCCGCCTCTCACACATTGACAGCTGGAGATAGGCACCAGCACCCCTCGCGACCCCAATAGCGATAAGCGTGTTAGAAAATGGATGGATGGATGGATGGATGGATGGTGGATGGAAACATGACTACTTTCTTTGTGAAAACAAAAACATGGGGGTTCTTACTTTTCAAAAAATAGATATTGCTATATCTTCTGTACTAAACCTACTATTCTGTATCAACTCATTAGTATAGTGAACAATGTGGAATCCAAAAAGGCCCTGACTTTGGTTTAGACAAAGGTTATAATTATAAGGGATCCAAATCACAACCATTTTTTTTATCAGTGTGCAAAAGAAAAACTTGCTGATTTAGTTCACAATTTAAAACTTTAAAACTACTAACATGCCTTACACCAGCCCTTTGTCACTGCCCAGTTTTTCCCACCATGCCCATCTAACTTTTCTACCCACCCACCACAATCAACAGCCCTTTGGAGTCTATTTTTTGCTACCGTTCACTAAATAAGGCCGTGGAGCAAGGGTAGGCCAGTGTGCTGGTTGAGGGGTGGGGGTTTCTGGTTCTTACCTTGGTATAAAGACGTTGGGACAGAGGAGGTTTCCTCTCTATTACTTTACCTCCCTTGTACGCATTCCTATTGTAACTTGCTTTTGCCCAATTTGGACTATGAAACTGAAATTGAAAAACAAAAAAATATTTCAAAAGACTGAAGGAAAATCAAAGCACAAACATTGCCACGAAGCAATATCAGATGACCTCTCATTCCAAAGCCATTTTTTCTTGTACATATAGCGTGTTAGGTCTTTAAAAGAATATTTTGGATTTCTTCGTTTTGGAGGAACTGCTTTTACTGATCCCTAGACGGCATATCTGGAAAGGCACTGTGTGGAATATGGGAGCAAAAAGGACAAGAAAGACAGAACAGAGTAAGAAATTATTTATTTCATTGTGTTGATATTTTTGTTTTACATGTGTCCTCTTGTTTACTTTAACCCATCCAAACCTGCAGCTTTCTTATTTTTTTCTTCTTTACCAATTTTCCTTGATCCCTTGTACTTTTTCCTTGTTTTTCATCCCTTTTAATCAACTGCATTTCGGAAATTTTCCACATTTTCCTCTTCACAAATTATTCTCTTTATTGCTCCTCTAATTATTCCCTAACATTCCTTCATTTTCCTTCTAAATGATTTATTTCTTTAATTCACAGTTACTACTTTTCTCCTCACCTTCTCGTTACTCACTCTTTCCCTCTATTGACCCCTCCCCTCCCACCGTCCGTCTTCCCGATTTGTCCTTCAGCACTGTCAGCACTCGCTATCTTGCTCCATCTCCTTCCCCAGCAGTCCGATCAGCTGTCGCTCCTTCTAACTTTACATGGCCCGATTGTGATGTGAAGGGAAGGACAGCTGCCAGCTGACGCATTTCACTGCCCAATGATCACATCCAAATTGAGTCCTCTCACTCAAACCTCTGTCCTTCTATATATATATATATATATATATATATATATATATATATATATATATATATATATATATATATAGATATAGATATAGATATAGATAGATAGATAGATAGATAGATGTGTGTGTGTGTGTGTGTGTGTGTGTGTGTGTGTGTGTGTGTGTGTGTGTGTGTGTGTGTGTGTATTTTAAGTATTTTAAGACCTATGATTCTTTTTTAAGAATCATAGGTTGCTTTTTTTCTTTTATATTTCTTTTTTTCTTTCCTTGTTTGATGCTTTTCTTCTACCCTGCTGATTTTATCCTGTAAGAGAGAAATTCTAGTAACCATTTTCTTTTCTCTCCTCCTCTTTTTTTACTCCTCCTCCTCCTCCTTTTCTCTCTGCATCCTTAAACTCTCCATCGCTGATTCAGCTTTCAGGGAGGAGAGACTCCGCCTGCAGCGATTGCCTTACTCCGCATGGGCCACCATCCCTCTCTGGATCACCGCTACTATGGTAGGTGTGTGGGTTTGTGTTTGTGTGTGTGTGTGTGTGCATGTGTGGTTAGACATTTGTAAAAAATGGTTTTACACATTGCATATATTTTTAAGGTGTCTTTCTGGATTTGCTTCACCTTGTCCACGTACACTGGCAGAATTTCCTGGTTTGGAATAACGGAGGTATATTATAAATTAGAGAGCTGGAATATTTCTTTCTACTTTGTTTGAACTCTCCAAGCCGAGAATGCAGCAAAACTGTAGTTCCTTGATTATCAAAAAACAGCACATTATTTTAGGGTTAAAAGGTCAATATTTGTATCTAAAGTGATGTATCAGGGTGTGTTCTCAATCAGGTTATTTAGTCATTCTAATAATCAACAAAAAACGACAATTGCTAGAAATGTAAGCAACTCACAGTAAAGAAAGTGTAAGTTGTACCAAGAAAAATCTTGGACCATTCGCTTTTATTTCTGTAGACAGCTCATACCTTGTGTATTGTTCAAAGTGTAAGGATTTGGGTAAATATGGACATGTACCTTGGGATGCTAAACACGCCCAATTCGGCAACTGATACTAATGCATCCAAACTGCCACTAAATTCAGGATCTACATTGGCATTTTTTTAAAGAATATATTGAATCTAAATTGAGATTAACCAATCCAGGTTTGACACTATAAACATTGTTTTAGATATATCTATCTATTGTCATATTTTTGTTTCAAGAGGAAAACATATTTATATTTGTGGAAACACAAAAAGGAGCCGTTGTGCAGGAGTTGGGGGGGTGGGGCATATGTGCAAGGGTATCCCAGGGAGGGGCTCGTCCAGGAAGCCATTCAACCATGAACTGCTGTCTTGGACTTTGAGTAGCATAACCTGCTGCTGCCAACATATGTACATATGTATTGGTTTGCAGTGTTTTATGAAAGATCTATGATAATTATAAGATTTTGTAAAATTTAAAATTTGTTGAGATATTAGACAGCAGGGTCAGATGAGTACAACTGCTGACACGTTTTATATTTCTACTTAAGCATTTCATTTTGTTCAAAATTTACCACTGTATGAACTTTAAAACATTTCCATAAAGCTGCTGCAGCGGAACAGAGTTTAGAACTACTTTAATGGTCATGTCTTTGCATGTCTTTGCATCAGCCTTCAGCACAAATGGCTTTGATCAGGAATGCCATGTGAAGAAGTTCTTAAGTTCCCCTCTGCGTTCTATCCTTAGTTCTGGAGCAGTCAGATCTATCTATAAATGGGACAGTCGCAGGTGTCACTCTCCACAGGGAGGTTAAATGCAGAAGCCAGGTTCTAAAAGCGTCTTGCATGTGCTCCTATCCCCCCTCCCCCATCTCCTGCTGCCCTGGCTAATTTTACCCAGTTAGCAGATACCAGGAAGATCAGCCGTAGTCAGCTGTCTGTCAAGCATCCTGCACGCTGACAGGCTTTGCAGTGAAATGCTGGAGGTGACAGCATATCGGGTGTCCTGGCCCAGCCCCTATGTGGGGCTGCCTGGCTGATGCAGCCATTATAGAACACAGCTGTGTGAAGGGAAACTTTTGGTCCAAGGATCAACCACTGGCTGGGTGAGAAACTTGATGTGCCATTAGCTCAGCTGGTGAGATTATTTTATTCCAGATGATTTGTAAAAAAAAAAAACTACATTCAGTTGTAAGGATAACAAAAGAACCCAACACATGGTCATGAGTTGCTCACACTTGCACCCGAGCAATGCATCACAGTGCAGGTGCTTCTAATACGCAGACCTTATCTTACAATCTACAGCAGTTGGCAATCCCTCCCTGGAGAATCGCAATTCCTGTCTGGAATATTGTGATGGGAATAGCATTGAGGCTGGAGTGGAGAAGCAGCTTAATTCTTTATAATGTATCTGTACGTGCAAAAAAAAAAAAAAAAAAACTCGTTTAGCCACCCGGTCAGTGATTTACAAAACCCTCGTTCCGTCGCCGGGAGAGGACGAGCTTGATTTATGGAAGAGACTTTTAGTTTAATTACTGGGCGGGCATGGCTGATGTGTGCAGCCCCCATGGCACTGGTTACACAGTGGTAGGAACACACAAAGGGGATGCTGGGGTTACAGGAGATGACATATTCACATGGTTTTGTAGCTGCTTTTGATATACGCGGTCAATTTGTGTGTCCAAAGTGCAGGACATATCAAACAGTGTTTCAAGGAAAAGCATGAACCCACACCTGTGTGGAGGATATTTAAGAATACGCACAAAATAAACAGTCTGTTACTGGTAAAAATGTATACAGAAGTTACACTTTCAAAAGTCAAAATTGTTTTTTGTCATAGAGTTTTGTCTTACATTTTCATAAACTTTTTAAATCTGCTGTACAGAGCATAAAGTAACGTGACATTGCGCTTTCCCCACATGTTGCTGCACACTGCTGAAAAGCTGATTGAGAGGAAGGCTGTTACACCTTTCCCTCACCTGCAAAAAAGACAAAATTGACTCTTGAATAATTCCCAGTTTAAAAAACCCAAAAAGAGGTTTTGCTGTGGAAACCAACCTCCTCTTGTTAAAGTGAAGCTGATTTAAAACTGCTGTTGGTAAGCCACATGTTGCATGTCTGTTAAACAGCTGACTGCAGGCTCTAACTCAGCAGAAAGCCTGACTAATTTACCTGCTGCTATCAGCTTGTTGGACAAGTGACACTCTACAAATAGTGGAAGGGCTAAATGTCATAATATTCTAATCAACAGGCACTTGAAACACTATACAATTTTGTGTTTACTTCATTTTAACTTACATTTGTGCAAAATGCAATAAATTCAAACATTACTGTTACTATGAATATTTGAGAACATTTTATCATCAGCATGAATGAAAATTGCTTTAAAAAATAAATACAATTTTATATTTTTCTGTAATTTCAGAGATAATCTGGCATTCATATTCAAGCTTATCGCTTATCTCATAATGGACCATGCTTAGTGCTGCTAACCCAAGAGGGATATATAGTTTGTACAGCTGCTTTTAGAAAATTCTACATTACCTCAGCATGGAAGCACATCTTTGTCCTTTTCCCTGAAGTAGAAGCAATACATGAGTGTGCTACAGAGAGAATATCGTGCTTTGTCAGCAGTAAATGTGAGCTTTGATGGTGATTTGATTAGCTGTAATTGTCATTCAGGGTGAGCGTTTGACCAAAGACAGTGACAGACTTCCTGATGTAGCAGTTGGCTTTACTTTCCGCTGGTGCGTTCATTCTTGTTTTCTTTGTAAGACCAGCTTTGAACATTTTAGGTCCATAAACCCACCAACCAATAGCAAAAATATATATAAAAACCTTGGGAAGTAGGATTTACAAATAGATTATTTCTCTGTTATGTGGATTACTTGTTGGAAAAAAGAAGCAGAACCGACTTCTTATAACCATGTTGACTACGATATTTAAAGGAGAATATATATATATATATATATATATATATATATATATATATATATATATATATATATATATATATATATATATATATATATATATTCAAATTAATATATATATGAATAATTTCCATGTATATGTATATATATATATATGTATATGTATATATATATATATATATATATATATATATATATATATATATATATATATATATATATATATATATATATGAATGTGTTCGTATATAGGTGTATTTCTGAACACAGCTCTCTGAGTGACCCCCACACGGCATGCTTTATGCTGCTGTAGGTTTTTTTAACACCTCTCTCAGAGCCTTTATTAGATGCCTGACGTTAGCAATGGTTCAATTCATTAAAAGCACAACTCAGCCTTTGTGCATTTGCCTATAAATTGGTATTGATCTCACATAGGACGGGAAGGAGGGGGGATGTAGGAGAGGAGCTATGTGTGTAAGGTTGTGTGGTTGAGGCGAATGGGATAGGGTCTCAGGTGAATGGGACTCACTGAAGCTACAAGGGCGTGTACTTAGGGAAAAATTGTGAGACATACATTTATAAAGAATTTAAAAAGTGGCACATGTGCTGCTTTTGCTCTATAAGGAAGAGTAACACTACTGTAGCGTGACGGGTAGAAAGAGTAAACCAAAGCGGAAGGGAGGAAGACAATGAGAGCATATGCTATACGGAGTATAGAGGGGAGTGGACAGTTTGAGTGTGGGAGGCAGTGGGGTGGGGGGACTGCATTGCATGGGCAGCCTATACACTGCATGGGGCACAATGTGTGTGAGAGGGATGAATATGGAGAGGAATGGATTTGAGTAGTGGAGGAGCGATGGGATAGGCAGGTGTACACCAGACTAAAAGTTTTCAGAGAAAGAGAGAGCGAGGGAGAGCGCGAGAGAGAGAGAGAGGGAGAGAGAGAGAGAAAGAGAGAGAGAGAGACTGCAGAGGCAGCACCTGGGACACTGAGAGAGGAGAAGAAAGACACTTCTTCCCTGTCTCCTGTTCATTCTCAATGTACTGCTTCATCTTTTGGTGCATCGTCAGAGCTCAGTAAATTGGGGGGGGGGGCAGTTTGGGCTGGTGTGGAGGGGACTGCTCCCGGTCAACATCTGCCTTTGGGTAAGTACAGCATCTTCTTCACTTCTCTTTATCCTTTAACTCCCCCTCCTCCTCTCCTCCCTGTCTTCCCACTTCATCCCGCTGCAGCTGAACTCTTCTGCATGTGACGTTCAAGGTGAACCGCTTCCCCCTTTTTGTGACTGAGACTGTGAGTGTTTCAGGTCTGCATGTTCTGTGGGAATTGAATGAGGTGAAGCAATAAACTAAAACCCAAACCTGAAGAACTCTTTTGGATCAGTGTTTAGAGCAGATGCTGAGGCTGTCTGTGAGAAAAGTTGCTCATTTGTGTTTGAGTAGCTGTCTCTTGGGAGCCGATGCAGTCGGGATCACAGTTGGGTCCCGATGTAACGTTTTTCCCTCCCCACGGACTGTGCTGTGAGGAGGAGACACATAGGTGGCAGGTGGTGATGGTGATGGAGAGGTGAAAGGAGGGAAGGAGAGGCGGCCTGATGCGCCACCAAGGACAGTGGCCTGCTTGGGGGACATACTTCTTTATATGCCCATATGAACAAGAGCAACTATGGAATGTAAAGAAGTATGTATCCCAGGTTGGGAGACATTCCAACGTCACACCTAAGAGACATTTAAACTTTTCAAAGCAAAACCAATGAGTCTGCAAGTGTTTCACTTTGTATAGATACTTTTTCCACACATGCAGTCTATCTATCTATCTATCTATCTATCTATCTATCTATCTATCTATCTATCTATCTATCTATCTATCTATCTATCTATCTATCTATCTATCTATCTATCTATCTATCTATCTATCTATCTACATATATATTTATATAGTTATTTTCGGTCCTTGTGTGGCCCAGTTGAGTCCAGTCTGCGTGTTGCTGCAGAGGGTTGCATGCAGCCCAAAAGGTGCAGCTGCAACTCTGGTCAGCAGTTTCCACGTACCCGCAATAGATTTTTAGATATTTCTTTCACAACTTTATTTGTGGAAAGCTGAACGTTTTTTTCTTCTTCCATGTAAAGAACAGATTTTCCTCATGCTCCCTTTTATTTATATTTTGTAAACTTGTGTGAATCTGCTACTGTAACAAAAATCACAGATGGAGGACACACCACAGGCAGAAGACAGTTTCCAGTAAAGTGATGCCAGTGATTAAATGCTTCCTTAATGGATAGCTATGAGGAGATTGTCAGGAAGCGGAAACAGCAGAGACTGGCTGCTTGGCCTCTCGGACATATCACTACGCTCAGACGCCTGCGTGCAGTTATACTGTCTGGGCCTGGGTCAAAGAAAGGAGTCTGTGAGATGATGTGTTTTGGTCAAATTAAAAACTTTTCATTAGTTTTAAAGGTGAGTCCAACCTAAACTTTTTAAACAGGTTATTGACACAAAGTGTTATTTAATTTACTTATGAAATTAGTAGTTAATTTAGTTTGTGAAAATACCAAGAGGACAATAAAAAACAATCCTGAGAAGATCCCAGAGTGTTCCATTGAGTTCTAAACTTGCATTAAGTTTCCAAAGGTAATGAGATAGAGTCCAGATCCTTTCACACACACACACACACACACACATATATATATATATATATATATATATATATATATATATATATATATGTGGAATGATATATAAATACACTACATTGAATTGTAGTGTAAAGTAGTTTTTTCCAGAATTCAAAAGCCTTTTAAAATATTACAATTAGGTTTATGCGATCTCTTCAGCAGCCAGTGTCTGTTTAGAAAAGGTTCCCTGAGTCCTCTACGGATTAGAAGGTAACTGAAAGAAGAAAACTGCAACATAGGGTTAAAAATGTGACATGACAAATCTAAACCAACAATGTCAGGCCTTGTGAGATCATCCTGATCCTGCTGAGCTAGCAGAACACAGGTGAGCAGATTTGGCCGTACTCTTTAACTTGGTTTAAGGATATGTGCTATAGGGCAGTATGTGCTTGTGTGACTGTGTGTGTGTGTATGTGCTTGTGCGTGCGTGTGCGTGCGTATGCGCACAGGATCATTGACTAATCTGGGTGTGGCTTGGGAAGCAGTATACCGGTCATAACGGACTTTAAATATATGCATTTTGGCCTACTTTGTGGATGAATACTGTATGTGACCTAGTTTGGGCTTACCTGTCCCTGTTTAGGTGTTATTCGGGTCAGTTTCAGGGCTACTACACAGTTTTCATGTGAAAATTCCAAATTTTTCAAGAGTCAGTTTTTCGGACTTCTCAATTTATTTATTCAAAAAATGTATAACACAAGAGTTCACCATAAATTTAAATATGCAAGAATCATAGACACGGGAATTGACATAAGAAATGGAAAGAAAGGCATGTGGGAGAAAGGAAGGAAATGAAAGAGCAAAGAACACATGAAAAATCACTAAATTACTCTAGAAAAGAAGAGAGGTTGTAAGCTAGGAAGAAAGGAGATTCAGATGGAAGTAAGGTAGGAGCCAAGAAACTAAAAAGGTAAGACACAATGACAAACAGGAGGTGGGACGCACAGAATGAAGGAAAAGAAAAGAGGTGGGGCACAAGGAAGAACAAAATGAGTGGAAGATGGAAAAAATGAAGGATATGAGGGAGGAACCTCACAAGAAGGAAAGGCAGAAGGACAGGAGGGAGGAAAGAAGGACACAATATGAATTGAAATGAAATGAAAAAGTAAAAAAAGGCTGGAGTATAATAGTTAGGAAGACAAAAAGGTCATGGGGGATGAGGGATAAAGTGATGAAGGAGGAAGTAAGAAAGGACACATTTTGAGAATGGGAAAGAAAATTAGGTTAAAAAGAACTGTTTTGATTACAGCTTTTCCTTTTCCATACGTCTCGAGACTGCGCAGGTACCCTGCAGTTGGGATGCGGCAATCTGGCCCCAATCCTGGGGTGTAGTGTCTCAGTCATGGAAATATGCAGTTGGAATGTTCCTGTCGATCTAATTTTACAATCTGAAAATGGTTTTTAAAGGTCATCATGAGTGAGAAGGTGATTTTACTGCAAAGACAGTAAAACAGACAGACAGAAGCTAATAAGGCATTGATAGAAGAAAAAGTTTCAATCTTAGCAGCTGAAGATGAAGATAAGTAACTGGTTCCAGAAGTGTATGACATCCGCATCAGTAAGGAACATAAAGCCTCCACACATCCATATTAAAAAAACATAAAGCGTGTGTTTGTAAGAAAGTCCAAGCGTGAGTGTGTGCTTTTTATGTTTTTAGGATTTATTGCAGTGATTTGTAAGAACCACAGGGAAAGGTCGTTTTTCTGTGGGGGAATTCAAAGATAGAAGGGCACTATGGCGAAGGCGGGGGGTGGTGGTGAGGGGGGTGACGAAAGGGAAACGAGAGAGCAGCGCAGACTAAAGTGGGATCGGAGCAGAGGGAGTTGTGGCGAGTGAGCGTGTGAGATGAGGCGAGGCGAAAGAGGCAGAGAGGGAGCCTGGATTGATGATGGTGTTCAGGTCCTCTGTGTATGTGTGTTGGGGGGTGGTACGAGAGGGGCTGGGCGGGTATTGTTCTGTCACTTTGCCTGTGTCAGCAGGTGGAAGCTCTCATCAGGACATTAAATATGCAACAATGCTGACTGAGGCACCGTGCTGAGACAGCCAAAGCCTGACGACTAGGGGGGCCCCACTAAAAGTAAACCGGCGGCATCGTTTTTCTTTACACCGCTCCAGACCTTCATCTATCCATACACATGTTCTGGGCTGATGGCTTCTTTTCAGCCTCCGCTGGTTGGCTGGTTAAACGTGGTAAAGGTGGCTCATTGAATGCCTTGCTGGTTGCTATGTTTGGGGGGAGTAAGGGATTAGTAACAACTAAAGATGGAAAGGCCATGTGGAACATCAACTTTCAGATATGTTTTTTTTTTAAGTTTTAAGACAGAACTAACTTTGTACATACAGTCCTGTGATAATCTCTTGGGTCAGCCCTCATTTTGCATTCCTTCCTAACAGCTAGATTTTCCTCTGATTTTAGTAACTTGTTTTGATCAGTAGCTCTTCAGGCATTCTGAAGGTCTTTCTCAGATTTTATTTTGAATTTAGCTGATTATTTAATAATCGAAACGCCAGTATCTTAGCATTTTTTAAATAAAGTTGTATCGTTTAGAAAGCCACATAAATCTGACCTAAGAGTCATTCGGAATAACACCAGAAAAGCGCAGTTAATAACGTAGTTACATTCTCCAGCTTATCGGCCAGTGGTATCTATAAATACAGCATGGTTAAAAAGAATTAGAGCTCTTTTGTCCTAATATCTCATTATACAATTACAGACAAATTAGGATTTAGGTAAATGCAATGCAATCGAGTCAGAATTATGAAACCATACAGTCAAGTTAATTGATAATATAATGTTTTTTGATAAAAAATTATTCAAGGAAGCTCAGCAGATTGCATTGTCACTGACTTTGCAGCACACTGTCCTGCGGAACAACACATTTTTCACTTGACTCTAAAGCAAAACCCCAAAGAGAACACTGTTTGGTTGAAAGGACTTTGTCAAGTACAGAGGATGGACTGAAAGTGTGTGAAAAAGCCGCCTAAGTCCAATGTTCAACTTTAGATTGTCTGGAGAACTACTGATCAAGATCACTTTAAAAGTTTACATAAAGGTCTGACTGCTTAAATTAAAAATAAAAAGACATTAGTTAAGGTTAATCGTAAGGAGAGCCTGCCTGATTAACCTCTCCATGTCACCACACCACAGTCATTCTACCTGGGTTTAAAAACGTAGGCTTGTCCCTGCTTTGGAATGGAAAATGTTTACATTAGTCAACAAATATAAAAATAACATGAAAACTGAAAAAAATAATGAGTTTAAAAAGTAAATGTAACAAAAAAGTGTTAAAAGTACATGAGATTAAAATAAGCATATTAAGAAACCATGCGGTAAAATAAATATTTTTTTCTTATGAGATTCCCCACTTCACAGGACAAAACTCAGCCTTAAATAAAGCTACATATAACAAGGCTTTCACAGTTTTTAAAGGTGACAGGGTGAAATTGCAATCTAGTGTAAGTTATTAAGAATGTCGTTATGTACATGTATGTATAGCATCAAAATTTACCTAGGTTATTTTAGTGAAAAATTCTAGGTGTCAAATGTGAGATAAACTGTTTGAGAAAATATTAAGTCTTCAAACATATGTTTTAGGAAATGTTTAGGACCACTTTCTTTAGGTAAAAGATTTGTATTTTTACGTACATTTTTACACACATAACAGTATCATTACATCTTGATAGAATATGGCACACATTGTGTTTTCAGGCATGCACAAAAAAGTGTGCTCCAATAGTAAAAGTGATAAAAGAGATATGCTGTATTTCCTCTTAGCTGTGCTGTATTTATAGATACTCCTGGCTCACCTGGAGGATTTTACTTTATTTGTAGATTTTCAGCTTTGCAGGGACACTGAACTGGTTTTCCGGCTGCTGTGTGCCTTGTTTTTATCCTATACTGTACGTGTACGCTCGTTTTAGCCATCAGTGCTCTGCAGCGCCGACCTGAAGATAGGAGTCTAAAACTGCTGTTTTAACAACTCTATTCAGCCTCCTTCTGGTCAGCGTTACAGAGCACTGATGGCTAAAACGAGAATCACATCCACAGGCTGTGACTCTGGTGAACACTTTACAGTCAGGGTAGCCAGCTATTCTGTAGTGTAAAAAAGAAAAAAACTCTCCTCTACATATCTCCCCTGTTCTTACCATTTCCCCACCTAAATAATGCATTTTCTGTTATAGATTTTAATTTTCTGTTATGCTTGCTGTTTCTTGTCTGCCTGTTTTTTTTTTTTTTTTTTTTTTACATTTTGCAAGCTTTGGAATTTAAAATCAAATTCCTTGCTTGTACCCACAGTCCTGGTGAATAAAGTTACATCCATCCTTTTTTAGACACGCTTATCCCTTGTGAGGTCGCGAGGGGTGCTGGTGCCCATCTCCAGCTGTCAATGGCCGAGAGGGTACACCCTGGACAGGTTGCCAGTCTATCGCAGGTGAATAAAGTGGATTCTGATATGTCTCTGTGTTGCCCTGTCCAGGGTGTACCATGCCTCTTACTGGACATAAACACCAGATCCACCCACAACCCAATGCAGACAAATGGCTATAGACAGGAGAGGAATAGTTTACACTTTAAGAAAACTATTATAATTATATATTTTTTCATTTTAAAATAAACTTTTAAGAGTGCAATTTCCATTTTTAATTAATCAAATAGCAGAAAAAAGTGTTTTGTTAATGTTGACAGGTCTGTTAAAACTGGTATCAAGTGGTCAGAGCTTAACAAAATCTGAAATTGGTCCAAAAATCGAGTTGACGCATCTCTGCTGTTGATCTGTGTGAAAGTACACTGTGCAGCACTGTATGTGTATAGCATTCACTTTTTTCATGGTTTGGCTGATGCTGTGACTTGTATTCAGGTGTGACTTATATATATAAAATTAAAATGATTAGCTTGACCAGTAAGAACCAATGAGCAAACATTACCATCTATAGCCACAAGAAGGATCACTAGGCCTGTGAAAACTATCCTGCTCCTGTAAAACTTAAGATTGGATGACCAGACGTCCCCAATTTCCGGGGACTGTACACGTTTTTGATGACCTGTCCCCGGCAAAAGTTGTGCCCAGAAATGTACCCGATTTCAGTGTATTATGATGGAGTAAAAAAGTTTAGTGCAACAAGAGGTATTTAACCAGTCCTGCCACTGTCCTGACATAGTAGAAGAGCTGAGCCCAGAGACCGTGACAAAACCCTGTTATCAGTATCCGAAATTAACTTCCTGATTCAGTGGCCAAGTTGGCCGGTAGATGTAAAAATCAACCGGCCAAGCATATTTTTACCGGCCAAAATATTAATTCTCACCAGACCTCTCAATTTTTACCAAAAATTAAGAGTGAGATTATGTTAATTTGGTGGTGGTGGTGGAGGGGGGGGGGGGGGGGGGGGGGGGGGGGCGTGGTTGGGGATGTGGCTGACTGGACCTGGAAGAGAAATCTTTGTTTCCTACCTTTGATAGGAAAATATTAAGTTTATTATAACAGGCACAATATGAATTATTAGATTCACATCCAGGCAATAAGAAAACACTACAGATTATCATTATTCTATCCATGTTGGTCTCATTTGTGAATGAGGCAGAGTTTCATCAAGCCTATGGTCCAACATTTTTCCCTCAGCTGCCACACTTAAAGCACGCAGGGGTTCACGCTGCGTCTTTACGCTGATCCAGCTGCTGGATAAACAGTGGTGAAAATGCATAAATGAAGACTAAATGGCTCCTTTAGAGGGGAGAGAAGGAAAAATGTGTCTGCCCCTGCTGTTACAAGTTCCTTAAAATGACCCTTAAAAGTGCGCACCTAAATTATATGTAACGTAATTTTGCGCACCTGAATTCAAGCGCAAGGAACCACGCCCACCGAAGCACCGCTGGTTCTGTGTCGTTAAAAACAAAAGAGCATGAAACACAGCTACTGACTCTCCTATTGATTTCAATTGGGACATTTTGGTACGAGTGGAAGGACATTAAACGTAGTGATTTAGTGATTCACGTTTTGAAGGCTGGCCGCTGATTTAAGCACCTGGCTCCGAGAGGGCGGGGGCGCAGTAAGAGCGGTGAAGCACAGAGACACAGCACACATAGTTAAAAAAATGTAGAATAAATAAGAACGAAACTTATAAACAGACTAATTGCCGTTTTAGACTGCATCTGGTTAGCAGCTCTGTTTTCTGATCCAGCGTGCAGCCATGACTGGTTCTGAATGAAGGATTTATCTGGGAGCTGCTCTCCCCCTTGCCTTCTGCTACACAAAAGGAGGAGTTTAGACTGAGTTCTGGATGGACAGAGCTGTGAACGGGTCATCCGCAGCCCAGATGGGTTTTGTTATTTTTATGTTATTTTTAATTTATTTGGTACAAACATTTACTTGCCATGTGGCAGCTAGCCCTCTAAAATTCACTCGCCAAACGGGAAATATACTCGCATTTGGCGACTGGCGAGTGTTAATTTCGGACCCTGCCTGTTATTGTGCTGTCTATGAAGCTAACAACAGCTAGCACTAGCTTACCGGTCTCTTGTCCTGGCATTTTACAACTTCGCTGATGTTGTACTGTTAGCTTAGCACGTAGCACCGTTACGCTCATGGTCTAATTTAGGCTGAAATGCACTGGATAAAACCTTGCTGGTTGGAGTTGCTAATTTACCCCATTCATCCTCCCAGGCATGTTCCACGTTATTCAGCAGGTTGTGGATGCAGCTGTGTAACTTAATAAATTGGCTTACTAGATTAAATGTCTGTTTCTAGTCTTAGATTGTGTGAAATAACTGTCTAAATAAATGCATATAGCTCAGTGTGACTTATATATGTTTTCTTTCCTCTTAATGATGCATTCTTTGACTGATGCGACTTATATACCGGAGCGACTCATAGTCCAAAATATACGATTGATATATATATATATATATATATATATATATATATATATATATATATATATATATATATATATATATATATATATATATATATATATGACGAGAAAGGCAAAGTAAAGATAGGCTCTACAACTCTTTGATAATACCATTAATTAATTGCCATTTTTTCCCTTTTTAATCATGCTTATTGTTAGCCTGCATCAGTAGTGACCTGCACAATATAATATAGGTAAAGATTGATAACAGTTAAAGCAGCGGAAAGGTAATGTATGGGTCGTTTCGCCTTGATACAAGGACACAGCCTGCTATATCCCATTCTATGTTCATGCTTAAAGTGAATCCTGTGGGGAATGAAGGTGTGCAGCACTTTCAAAGTCATATCTCGAATGACCGGCGTACACATACATCCTGCACTCAGATAGTGCTAGTTCGGGTGTAACTACAGACAGGATGTGGAGTCCATGTAATGTAGAAACACACACACACACACACACAAACACACACACATATATATATATATATATATATATATATATATATATATATATATATATATATATATATATAAATATATATAAATAATACAGCAGCTGTATAATTTGGCTGTTTTGTTCGTTTTTCTGATATGTGCACAAACTCCATTGAGATTTGAGAGTAGAAGTGGTGTGTTAGTGACGGATTGGAGCCATGCTAAATGTGTAATCTCACACTTTACCCCAGGAAACATCTCGTCTACCTGTCATCACAGCGACATGTTGAAACAAAAAGGATTGTTCATTACAAAGGAAACATGCTCTACAGTAGAAGTGTCAATGAGATCACAGAGGACAAATAAAAAGACAAAAACTATGTGAGGCCTTGGTAAAAAATGACTTCAGATTTCTAATGAATCACTCGTAATCATAAGCCTTAAAACTCAATTACTTAATTGGCCGAACGTTGTAATGTGGGAATGATCAGTTTGAGGGGACCCGTGCAATCGATCAAGAAAACAGGCAGCGTAATCAGAAAGCAAATTACGATTTATCAGTTAGTGATTGAGTCATACGTTCTGTTCTGTGTGAGCGGGTCAAAGCCAAGGAGCTTCAAACACACACAAACCACGTGACTCCACAAAACCGATCTGTGCCTTTCACCGGGACAGGGATCAATGTTGAGGTAATTTGTTTCAATCAATTAAACAGACATCTGCCTGAATTAGTCTCCAATTGACTCCAAAAGGCCAGACCTTGTCTTGTTCCTCTGCAAGTGTATGAGAAAGGGGAGATCACACCAGAAAAACTTTTTTTTTTTTTTTTTACAGTGTCCTTTCCTCTCAGCTTAGGCTAACAGTATGGTGGGTCTCGTTCCCGTTCTGTGTCAGGGCAGATGTGCTTTACTAAGACGGGGGCAATGGGATATTCCTATTTTGAATGACAGACTTTTCTAAATAAAAGCTCTTTCAGGCAACATACTGGGCAGGCCACAAATGTTGTAGAAAGAAAAAGATTGCTATATCTTAACAGTGAAGGATTAGTAATTTAAGATGAATTTGTCTGGCTGTATGAAATGTAGGACATCAGTTCAACTTTTCAACTTTGCATTTTATTCAGTGATTTTTCCCTTCTTCATGTTTCAAAATGCACATTTCACTTCTGGTATGCAGTGCTGGGATGTGACGGAACAAAACAACTTTACTTTCAGATGAAGCTACAGGCGGCTTCTCTTTGTGTTTGTGGTCCAGGATGTTAAGGGGATGAAAGGAGTAAAGGATGTGTGGGAGAATCAAGTCTAATTTAGTTGCTCTCACTTGTGTTCTTCGAACACGATGTGATGTTGCTGACACCAGAGCCTGTCCGTTAACGTGCTGCCGTACGATGAGAGAGGGTCCGCTCCCTGCAAGTCAACACGCAGGATAATTGTTATGCAGTGAAGCTGTGAAGCAGAGGGAAGTAATTAAAGAAACAAGGGCAGTGTGGTGGTGCTGGTGGTGGGACAAAATCCCCCTCTTTTCCTCTATGTCCCTACCTCCGTTTCCCCCCTGCTAGCTGCAGATTACACGCACACACTTCCTTTCAAATGTGAGGTCCCTTTAACATTGACACCCCTGTAATTACTGCCAGGGTTTACAGTCATCCTAATATTCTAATTATACTCCACGGGTGTTTATAAGGTCAAAACATTTATAATTTTACAACACAGTAATTTTCAGTTGACCAAAAAATTAGAAAAAGGCATTTTCTGTCTCCTGCTGTTCTTCTGATGACAACACATATTGGATGTCATTACTTGACACAAGATAAACAGCTATTTTCCCTAATGAATGCAAAATAAACTGGGTAGTAAACATGCAGCAGTTTTTTTGTAATGCATCCCACACACCCACACCATTCAGATCCATGCATCAATTTCCTGCAGAAACATTCAGAAATACCCTGCCTGTGAAAGGATCTCAGGAACACGTGAAGCACAGTTCCACTGATGTATCGCATAATGAAATATCTTGGAATGTAATGCATTACTGGGTGGATTGTTACTTCCAATACTAGTTATGAGAACGGCGAATGAACACTGTAGGAGATGGAGACTTTGTATGCTGTAGATTTTTTTCCAAAAAGTGTCATGGAGCAGCAAACGAGGAACCCATACAGTCATTGAAAGCATATACAATATTTATTCATATTTTCTAAGTAATAATTCAAGTACAAGAGTATGCTTAGAATGGCAGAAGAAAATCAGACAGGGATCTGTCACCTAAACTCAAAAAAAATGTTGTTAAGAAATAACATTAGATCACAGCATAAGTCAGCTCAGTGTCCTTAATAAATATTTAGTACTAGGGGGAAAGTTGTACTGTGTAAATAAATCTTATTTCAAGTTTGGCTAGATCAGATTAAATGTATCTTTTCCTTACCAGAACAGTTGTCTGGGTTCAGATTAGCATTTAAATGTGGGAAAGACATCCAAATTTTCAACATTTCATGTCGCTTTGCATGTGCTGGGTATTTTTTTTTTTCATGACCTGTAAATACAGAATCTTTCACAATTTTTTAAAGCAATGCCTAAGTTTACAATTTTTATTTTCTCAAAAGGTAAAGTAAAATAAACTATTTCTTTATCCTTAATAACAATCATTTCAAGATATGTGAATGACATGAGATTGAACGATGTACAATAAATAGCATCTGTGCCTCTTATATAGCCAGATAAAGCAGAACCACAGCCAATCAGCACACTGACAAGTTTACAGAAGACCTTTTAATAATGTTCAATGTTAGCTGAAAACTACTTCTGAGGACAAATTTGCTCTGAGAACATGGACATATTTTTGTATCTGCGGTCAGTATGTCTGATGTAAGCAGATATCCACCATGTAGACAAAAAGGACACTACTAATGAAAAACAATTGCATCATTACAGATTTTTGCTTGTTTCAACCCCCCGCTAACACTCTTCTTGTTTTTGTTGTACCTCTTTTTACTCTGTTCAGCTAACAGACTTCCTCTGTTTATTATGTGCCCCGCCCACACTTATTTCTTTATTGTGCCATTGCTGCATTGTTTGGGTGACAAAATAATGGTCCTGCAATGAAGAGCAAGTTTTGGGGCTGAATAATTTGGTAATTTTAAACCTGATTAATTCATAATCAGTGCTTTCCCTCTGTGATGAATGAATGTGGCTGCTGTAGAAACCGCTGATTGGTGAGGGGAATCAGGGAGCATGTGAATTAAGCACAACCGTAACCCCAGAAAATAAACATGTGGATGACTGACCTATTTTTATCTTAAAAGTCTCTTATCAAGTTAAACTTTTATAATTAAAAACCAAACGAGTTAAAATGCTGTGACATTTGTGTTTTTGAACAACCCAATGAAAATAATGCGTTTTGAAATTATCATTACATTCTTGCTAGAATTGCTAAATCTCCTTATTTTAAAGCCTTTAGCTAAAGCCACAATTTGCAGCAAAGTTATAAGGAATCGCAATGATCCTACTGCACAAAGGTCAGTCAGGAGAAGTGTTACAGATTGAAGAAGTGTCACTTTTCTTCCGAAGGATTTTTTTTTCTTTTTACGAAGCGGGATGAAGTTATAAACAGTTGTAATTATCTGCTGCAGTCTGGTTGAAAGATAAATATGGATTTCAGTATAAGAGTCAGTTTAAATCCACAAAAAACTAATTGCACTGGAAGAACATTTAAGTTTTGAAGCAGCCTAGAACTAATTTTAACAGATCACTTGTGGGGTTACTTGGAAAGAGCGATGGATAACAGATGTTCCCAGAATCTGACCTGATTTGGAGAATAATTGCAAGGTAGAATGAGCAAATATTACAAAGATGCGGGATGCTGACAGACTCCTTCCTGAGAAGACTGAATGCTAAAAATAAAGCAAGAGGTGCTCCACTAAGTATTCATGTCTTTCAGCATATCTGTTTACACAGGATAAATATCACATTATATGTGGAAACGGTGTTACAATGCTTTATAATGGACTAATTTTTTACATCACAAAAATCTGGCTGACGTTTGAGAGCTACTTTAAGTCTTATCATCTGTGCACCTTCAGTGACCTACAGTAACTATAAAGAAGCATTTCATCCAAGCATGCCCCATGTGTCCCTCTCCCTTTTGTTTGTTAGAAGACAGACATTAGGATCAGCATACATGAGCACAAGTGTCAGAAAGTGGCTGAGCCTCTCTGCTGCAGCCACTGTTATAACATGATGGAGGAGTAATATTAGTGGAGAATCCTGCCAGACAGCAAATCCAGTGAGTAAGTCCTGGCCTGTCAGCTGGTAAAACGACCATGTCAGTCAGACTCACTGTCAGTCGAGTGACAGAGCAAGTCGGGCCGCTCCTCCTTCCTGTAAATGTACATATCTGTGTATCGAAGAGGAGCAGAGTGCACAGTCAGGGAAAAGCTTGTTAGCATTCATCTGTCATCACCCTCACTGGCCAGAACTTACTGAAGAGGAAATAAGAGAACAAGGTAGAGGACAGAAGAATGAAAAGGAACAGAGGGCTCACAGATGTAATGAACCTACTTTCAATCTCCAGAAATGACAGAGTACTGCTGTCACGGCTAACATGAGGCCGAAACAATTAGTTGACAAAGACAAGAGAAACAAAAGGAGAAAAATAATACCATCATGCATTAAACTACCAGAGAGTCAATGGCAGACAGTAAATATCCCAAAACTATAAAAAGGGTATGTGCTGTGATCAGTACAATTACAGTATATGAGAGTTGGATTACCATCTGTAACAGTGAGCTCCACTCTGCAGAAGTAATGCTGTATCAGCAGCAAGACTACTTGAAGTTGTAGGTTTAGCGAACACTGTCGGTGTTGTAGCTCGGAGCTATTGTAGTAGTTATTGGCTCCATTAAAAGAGTTTCACTTCTGGCATTAAAGAATATGTCCTCTGTTGGATTTAGTGAGATAACATTATCTGAGTGGAGTTGTCTCTTATTGTTAGTGTGCAAAGTGACTCAACAGAAACATTAAATTGTGTTTTGCAGGAAATCTTAATTTTATATTTTTGCTTTGCATTTGTAAAATCAAATAGTGTCCTTCTCTGTTATAAATGCCTATTTAGGAAAAGCCAGATGAAAAAGTCAAAAGTCTAGTGATCTTCTGTGTTTTTCTAATTACCTAAAAAAGCAAAACAAGACACAGTTTAACACATTTCTCAACACATGTTGGTTTGCTTTCTCTGTCTCTGGCTGTCAGCCCAGGCCCGTTGGCATGCTCTTCAATCCTGAGTAAATTCTAAATGGTGAATATTTCCCTTTCAAAGAACTTTAGCAGTTTTCTAATAGAACCAACCACAGTGCTTTTGTTTAGTTTAATTCAATGAAGAGAAAGAAATATATTTTGGGAAACATCCAGATCTGCCTAGGACAAAGTTGGAGATTACATCAGGTTTTGCAGACATTTATTAATTAGAATACTTTATTTTACCTGCCATTTCACAGTTAAAAAATAAAGAGGTAAAATTGCGTACAGCTTTGTAGCACTGACATGGATACACTAGTGTTTCAAAAACGACATAAAACAAGTATCTGAAACGCTCATGTACTGTTGTTCTGTATTTACACATTCTAACCAATGTTAGACTGAGTCCATTCAAAGGACCGCTATTCTCAAGCTGATTGCACTGATCTAAGAGACTACAAACTGGTAAACATAAAGAACGAGAATAGGAGGAAAAAAGTGTGAGCTGAGCTATGGAGAAATTACCCAGATTAAATTATTAGTGGTAAATCCTTGGAATCGCATGCATTAAACAGTGTCACATGATCCAAAAGACCTTCAGGTTGCATCATGGCCACTAGTGTGGCATTATGCTCGTATGCATATTGAATTCACGTTCCTTTTAAGTGTTTCTAGTGGTCAGTCTGTGGCTGGACTTAAAACTGTGAGGGTTACTTAGAGCTTCATAATGCAGGGTCATATTAGCTGAAACCCTGCATTTTGTTCTCATGGTTTATTATGGAGACTGACATATTCTGGCCTATCTAAAAGATGTCTACAAAAGACGAGATGGCTAAGAAAAGCAATGGGAAAGATAAAAACAAGCATTGAAATAAATATTCAGTTATTCATTTTAATGGGATTTGTTGTTTGTGTTTTTTACATCATTCGGTACAAATGCTGCACAATGACAAGATGTTTAAATCCCGGCCACAGGTTTTCTTCGTAAACCTGCTTGTTTTTGCCTGCATGTTTGCAGCCATGGGGTGGTTATCAAGGTGTACGAAATGTTTAAAAGTTTAGTTTTCTTTAAAAAAAATTCCATTCTATAAGTAAAGGTAAAATAATAAAGAAAAAAAAACCAATAAGCTTGAAACATTCTGAAGATGCAGGAGTGACCAGGTAAACGTCGACGTTGACAAAAACAGTTTTTCTTGTACTTGTTTCAGCACTATAAGTGCTGAAACAAGACATTGCTTAGCTTTTTATAATGTTTGGTAAAAGTTAAGAGTCAAAGTGAAGATTAACATGTTTATGACCTTTGATAAAGCTTCTGATTTGTTGACAATTAGAGAAGGACACCAGCACCCCTTCAGCCCTATTCAGGATTATGTTTGTAGAAAAAATAGATGGATAGATTTTCTCAAAACCACATACAGATGCATACAAGCATTGTGTTCTCAATATCCCAAAATCTATTTTTTTTTGTCTCACTCCCAAAATTCTGTCAAGCTTTAATCAGATAGTATCTTCATAAGCCATCTCTGCTTATGAAGATACTATCTTAATTAATCTGGTGTCAAAACAAAATTAGCTTTATTACTTCAACAACATTTCATAAATAGCTAAGAAAAATGCGCAAATTTTGACTCAGAGTTGTTCTTTAGTTTAGTAGTTTATCTACATATTGCATTGAAAGTGATAACTCTATATGAAACTACTTTGTTAAAAAAAACTTTGTCTTATGTTTACATTTTTAATTTTGCCTTTCTTTTTTGTGGCACCAGTGGCCTTTATTTGACATTAGGCTGACAGGAATTGGGATTGAGGGAGGGGGAGATATGGCAACGGTCCACAGGCTGGGACCCCAACCCTGGAAGGCCATGCTGAGGACTGAGGCTTCTGTCCGTGGGTTCCATGCTTTTCCCCTTGCCTCTTCATTTGGCCTTTCTTTAACCAGGAAGGTTCCACAGAGATTGAACATTTCTTCTTCCAGTACATGGCAAGATGGCAGTGTAAAGTCAAGCTAAAAACAAAAATTTTAGGGAACTTACAATCAGATAAAAAATTAATAAATCTAAGAGTTAATGGGAAAAATAAGTCATAGTAGTTGTAATATAAATCAAATCAAATGCTAAGACAGTTACATATGATACGTTAGAATACCATTTCCTTTTAGAGTCACCTGCTACAACACCATGCTAACTGTTTGCATGATATTGTGTTCATAAAGTTTTACATGTTTCCCCATAGCTGATTAATGCTAACGAGCTTGTTACTAATTATGTCTGTTTTATGTATCTCTGCTAGTACAAGCATATCTTTTAGGGGGTTTCGCTCAGTAAAGTTTCTGAAAAGGAAAGCTGATGATAAGGCTGGGGCAAACTGTTAATTATGGGTGTAAAACCAAGTCAATGAAAATATGCTGAAGGGCTCTTGGCAACTGAGAGAAAGTGCACATGGAAATTTTTGGCGTGTTATTCACCTCTGTATATGCCATTATTCACTTAGGCAAGAAATAGGTGCAGACTGGATGCAGCCATGTTGCAGCTTCTTCCTCGCCCTCTCAGGCATGTATCCAGATCCTGTCTGCACCCTTGAGATGTGGTTCTAATACAGGAAAAGAGCCGGGATGTACTACTTATACTTTGGAAAATATCCAAATGCACAACTCAGAAATTTAACACTTCAGTCTTGGAAGACTTCTAGTATTTCTTGTTGCAAATGTTTAACTTTAAAACATTGGTGAGTTTTTCTTGCGACTGTCTGTCTTTACAATGTCAGATAATGTTTTAGTTTTAACATTGTAAATGTATGCCTTTAACCATGTAAAATCTCCCTCTCTTACAAATCCTGCCTTGTTGCTTTTTGGCAACAAGGCAGGATTTTTTTCTTGTAGATAAATCAGAGCTTTTTGACGGAAGAACCATTTTTTTTCTCCACAATGGCCCTAATATCCCATCTTGCTTTTGATATAATCTGGCATCTTATTTTGAAGTAAGAAAGGAAGTAGGTCCTGACTTGCCCTGTTGTGCTGAACGCTTGGCTGTTTAAGACCACTATTTCCAGCACCTCAGTAAAGAATGCTATTGGTTAAAAATTACTTCAAGTCCCTTTCAAGAGCATTAAATGCAGTGGGAAACACAAAAAATTTTAAAAAATAATAAAATAAAACATGACCACATTACTCAGCCTGAGCTGATAGTGGAGAACAGAAAGAACAATATGTAATTTCATGTCAGCATCAACAGTAATGCTAAAGGAAGTAACTAGATATGGTGCAGCGCAGACCTTTTGTTGAGCTGGCTGAGGCCACTGTTGCAAAGGCACTGAAGAAGCTCACCGCCATCTTTAAATCTGCTGAGTTTGCAGCATTTTGGTGCTCGGCATTATGAACAATTTAATGCTGAGAATTCGGCTATTGACTAACAAGCGTGTAACAATGTGGACGGTTGTATCTGACTTGCACCAACCTTTTGGTGATCAACAAAAATCCTGAGAAGTGGAGCAAAAACAATAAACATATCATACTAACGGGCTATTTCACAGCTTTATTATATTTTGACTTTATTTGATCACCTCAAAAAGTAATTAGCGCTGTGAGAATACAGCAACTGCCTAATGAGCCACTGACAAGTTACTAATGTTGTTTAATTTGGCATCTGCTTTGCAGCCACCTACTGGAGCTAAACTAGAGGGCTAAAACATAGTAAATAAAAAAATAAGTAAATAATATCCTGACAGTTTGTTTACCCACTGTACACAGTGTTTTCCTTAAAAGTCAGAAGCTATGCTGACTCACACCAACTTGTCTATAACACTTACAAGTACATGTTTTACAGAAGCGTCCGAAGTGCTTATCTGCCTGAGGTTCTTATTTGAATGAATCAAACTATCTCAGGCTTCTTTCCATTGCTGTTGTCTAAAGTCTAACAGAGGAGTGGTAACAAAATCTCCACAAACTTAAAGAAGCCGCCAGTGTCCCCCTCCCTCACAACAGAAGAATGTGTCAGCTGAGGCTACCTTTACTCACAAGTGCCCTCTCTGAGTTTAACTGCGTTGGATTTTTGTTTCATTGCAGAGTGTATATCAAGCTTGCCTTTGTGGCCCTGTTGTTGCCCGTAATGCATGTATGACTAAAATAGCTGAGTGGCAGAGGTGGTTCGTTAGGGAGCGAGATAGGGAGGGGACATGGGGTAAGGGCTGGAGGAGGAGAGGAAGCGATGGGGGCAGGGTGGGCTAGTGCGTGCTCGGAGTGAGAATCATTCTGCAAAGGTGGAGAGGGGGAGAAAGGAAGGTGAGGACATAAGGGAGGTCAGCTGTGATATTGTACTTGGTTATATGCATCCCGATGATTAAAACCTTATAACATCATTTTTAGTTTGTTTAAAAGCAGCCATTTGGCTCCTTACCACTTAGTAAACAGAACTGTGTCACTTTATTTATCCCATTTCAGTTCAGTGGAAATTTAGGTTGCAGGAGTGAGCTACACAGAAAATAAAAATATGATAGTCACTCGCTCATCAATGTATCTCCCTTGCAAACACTATGAAAAGATGCCGTCCCCATGATTCCAGTAAGGTTATGTGAGCAGAGCCGAGAGGTCTGAGTTTTTGTTTAAACATTGTGTGCGTTGACAAACGAACGTCCCCAGGGAATGAGTGGGGGATAATTAAATATATCATCCAAATAGCTATTGATCCTCTTAAGGGTGTTGCCGTTAGATTAAAAGGTTAAAGAATAAAACCGCTTTGAGGATTAAATTATAGTGAGGTAAAATCAAGAGCGTAGAGAGATAAAGACTGCAGTAATCAGAATGTATGAGCCTTGCAGACATGCTTATTGATGTCCTATAGATGTTTAGGATCCCGTCACGACATATTATGAACCGTAAACAAACCAATTAGGACGTTTTATCTACTGTGAGGAGAGTTTGGGTTAGCTAGGATGTAGTTAGACGAGAGTCTTGCCTGTTTCAGTTGCTCCACGATATCAGCTATAGGGTGAAGGGATCTTTTAAATAAAATTTCAAAAAAGCATACAGTGCGGCAGCTGAGCCAGGCAGTTGAACAAGGTCAGGAAGCGTTTTTTAAATGTTTCTTTTTAATCCAGACGTGTTTTATCTACGGGGAAGATAAGAGCGAGAGGAAATGGCTAAGTACAGAATAGAGGCTCCTGTTACCCTTCTGTCTCCTTCTCTGATCAACCAATCAGGCACTGGAATGGTGCTGAGTCAGCCACTGTCCACGTGTAAACGAAGGGTGGGGCGGGGAGACATCGGTATCTGCAGTGGACTGCAGCAGCACTGCCGCTGCTAACCTCATGGCAAAAGTGACCTGACCACCTGCTCCCAAGTCCCACAGCCTTGTCTCTCTTAGATTGGCCCTAAACGTCTTTGCTCAGATGGATAATATACATACCGCTACTCTGCCTATAGTCAGTAGGTAATTAGTGGGAATAAATATGGCAAGCCACTGAACATAAAGTTTATAGCCTGGCCACAAGTCAATGGAGGCAATGTTTTGTTGTTCTGATAATGTCTCCCGAAGCACTCTGTTGGCTTTATCTGGCTCTTACGTTTCTTTTATTGGAGATCTGGTCAAAGTGTAACCCAAGCAGACCATCTCAACACAAAACTAATTTCTGATGTAGGTTGCACTGCTATGGCTGCCCCTTGTTATCAGTCCAGTTTGTAATAATTAATGGAGCACATTTCAATTCATATGTTAAGAATAGGTGGTATCAATGTTGAAATGAGGTCCATATTTAATCATTATATAATATTGTAAGATTTAAAATTTCACAATCTGTACTGGGTGACTGGGTGGGCACGGGGTAAAGGTGCCTATATCCAGCAGGTAAGATGCATGGTATACTCTGGACACAGTTATTCTATTAAAGGGCAGCGCAAAGAGTTTGAATATATTTTATTTCAATGCAGCTTTTTAAACTTCAGCAGAAATAATGACTGTTCTCTAAAATATGACTGACCAGTCTTCTCAGCTATTTGCAAAGCAAAATGTATTTATTGTATTTGTAATAATTGTCCTGCAATTTGACTTGCTGGTTATTTGGCTTACAAGAAAGCCAGTTTGGTTCTCATCTGAAAGTAGCCAATCTGAATATTGCCAATTTGATTTTAGCTCCCCCTGTCACATGTCGAGGTGTCCTTGGGCACCTGTGAAAGTGTGAACCTGGCTGGGTGAATGAGACTCATTTGACTGGTAGTTTTGACAAAAAAAACTATATGGGTTGAATCCAATTACCTTTAACAAAAGATAAGGATCTTAATTTTGTGAAGTCCCTTGAGATGATGGGCTCCTAAAACAGCTCAGTTTATGTAGCAGTTGCTACACTACTGTCATTGGTGCTCTGGTTTATCTGGCTTAACTTGGCTCTTCGTGAGCATTTTAATTACAGTTTTTCTAGTACAATGCTGCCTTTTTCCATACCCCCTCAGGAGGTATGACTGGAGCTGAGGAGGGCTGAAATGTGATGTGAACAGACTGCTGTTCACCGATTGGCCACGGGATGAGGTGAAACGATAAGGTTTTTGCCAAGGAAGTGCAGGGCAGAGTTACATTAAAGAGCAACAACGTTCATAGTAAGGACCACCGTGAAAGATGTGGGTCAAACTGGAATATAATGTAACTTTTTACAAACCATGAGCCACACCTGAAGGAACTAAAAGAAAAGAAAAAAAGGACGCTTCAGCTTTCTTAGGAATACGTAGATAGCCCCGCTGTATTTAATAACACAAATCTGATCCACAGATTTACCGAGGCCTTCTCTCATTTTACACACAATGAAAGCCGATAAGTTTTATCTCCAAAGAGTGTTTGGTTTAATATTTTGTTCACAGCACCTACTTGAAACACTATGTGCAAGAGGAGGAAGAAGGCATAGAGCAGATTGCCTCCAGCAAATCTAACCCAAAGAAAACTCTGCTGATCACCACAGATCGAACATCCAATATCCAGCCTATAAGAATAATTTCACTGCGGTCAAAAGTCAGCTGTTTTCCAAAGTCCTGATCAGCGTTCTTACCATGGCTGAGGCAAAAGCTTTGTCATAAAGCCCTAAATATAAACTCCATAAGGCAAACTTTGGAGCAGATCCGACAATCCCGTCTGCCCTATTCACTACTGTCAGGACATTCTTGCATATACAATAATACAAACATTATTATTTTTTTATTTGTTTTATTCATGTTTTTATTTATAATGATACTTTTACTTCTTCATTCAACAATGTTTCTCGCAGATTTCTTTAAAGTGTGAATGTCACACAGTTATGCTCAATAGTGCCAGAGCACACAACATTGACAGCTGGAGTTGTGGCTTTAAGCCCCACCTCCAGCTGTCAGAGGGTCCATGAAGATGCAACAGGCAAAGAGCAGAGTAGAGTGGAATACAGCTGTGCGGGGCTGAAATTGTCAATGGAAAAGCGGCATGACAGGAAGTGATGCTCAGACAGGCTTTTAAGGCCAGCCTTCCCACAGTGTGGTGCTGGATGGAGAGCTGAGGCCTGGCAGTCATTGACTCAGTCACTGAGAGCTACTTGTCCTGATAAGGAGAGAGCGAGAGAGAAGAGGCAGGCAGACACGGCCAGTGAGTGAAGAGGCTGTGAAGCTGATGGGAGTGGTGCTGCAGACAGGTTGTATCAGCGCAGCCCCTGGGGTGTCAGGTTATACATGTAATGAAAATATCACAATGAACAAGACTGACAGAGTCAACTGTGGGACAGGTTACGGAGTGTCACTCCACTAAACATGGTGCTGGCCTGGCAGCTGCACTGTAACACCACTGTATGGTGCGTGTCTCCCCAGGGACAAGTCACACTCCCCACTTCTGACCTTTCCCTTTATGACTCCTTGACTGTCTTCATCTGCCCGGCGTCCAGCTGTCCCTAAGCCTCATCTCCTCCTCCCCTCTGTCTCCAATATAAGGGCAGGAATGCAGTGGACAGCATAGTCCCAGAATAGACAAGTAGCAGCCATATCTCCAACCGTGCAATCTGCCTGATAGAGGACACCTACATTACAAGGCAGCCTCAAGCAAGAGTACAAACACATGCAGCATGTCGACCTATATACAAAAGCCTTTGGCTGTCAGGCTGCTAAACTTGTGAATGCGCAACACCTTTTCTTATTGTGGGTTTGATCCTGATGGAGCCACCTCCCAGTTAAGTGTTGAAAAAGGACTCAAAGCCTTCAGCTGGCATCTGAGCGAGGTTAATGATAAAACGCGATGGGTGTAATGATTCTGTTTGATGCAGGATCTGAGTGGAGGTGCGCAGGGGTGAAGGAAGGTTGGATGTTTGAGTGTGTGGGCTGCAGATTGGTGGGTTGAAGCACTGAATGCGCAACAGAGGGATTCTCTCCCTAATCTACAGAAAATCCCACTGTGAAAAGGATTCTGTGTGTAGCACTTTCTCCTCTGAAGCCTATATTCGCGCTTCAATGCACACAGAAGCTGGCAAAGCAGTCTTCGCTCTCACTCACTGTCTAATATGGACACTCATAGATCATTATCTGCAACAGAGGCATTGTTCAAACTGGGGGCCCCTCTGACATCGAAAGCAGACATGAGCAATCCATACAGGTTATATGCCTGGGAGCACTGCATATACATGCATTAACACCAGCTCCCTGCATGTCGCGGAGGTGAAACAGCTGCAGCTCTGGGATTGGGAGAAACTTCAGGCCATGAAACCTCAGCCCCTCCTCAATGCACTGCTTCCAGAGTTCCTATACGATCTGGAAATGGAATGTGGTTTAATAATTGGGAAGTAGGGAAAATTAATAAAGTGAATTATGTGTATTTCCAGAGTTTATTTTTTGCTTCATTGTGTAATTTCTTCCATCCATCTAGTTTTTACTCATATTCCCACCCATTCCTTCCAGTGAAGTCTGTTTTTTGATATGAAATACGTGTGAGAACTTCCAGTACTCTCTCTCGTCTTCTTTGTTTTGTTTTAAAGCTGAGTCATGGATGCACAGTAATGAGTTTGCCAAACTCCTGGGCTACAACTTCGTTTAAAAAAGAGGGATGGAGTTAAGGGGGAAGGATGAGAGGTCACTTTTTTCCTCTACCTCTATAGATATAGTGTCAGTTATTTTTTATATCCTCCGCAATTTGGGGGCAGTGAGTTGAAGGGGCGGACAGCTTTGATAGAGGGCACACACACACACACACACACACACACACACACACACACACACACACACACACACACACACACACACACACACACAAATCCTTGTTTGAGATACAAAGTGAGGACCATGCCTTGACTTCCATAGACTTCTATTCATTTTCAAGCCTTTCTATGGCCTAACCCTACCCCCTAACCTTAATGGCATTGTTGGCATTCTCTGCCATTTAGGAGAATTTACCGGCATGGCAGCGTCAAAATTAATTGAAACGCTCTGCCATTTTGGGGGGTCCAAATTGACCTTAATGCTAAAACCAGCCCCTAGCCCTGAAAGAAAGTGATGATAAAAATGTCCTCACTTCACATCAAAGTCCTCACATTACTAATAAAATGAGCAAAACATTTTTTCACTCATCTGCAAGTATAAGACACACACACTTAAACCTTGCTTATTCTATTATTTAGCCCCAGTGAGTCTAACTTTGACTCAGGTGTGATTTGTATTCAAACTTCTTACAAAATATTGACCTCTAGCTATGATACTTTAAAAGTATTGACATTATAATTTTAGGCTTCAGGGTGAAAGTTGAAATTTTTGATAATCCTCTCTTCCAAGTTATGCATATTTAAAAACTGGTCTTTTGTAGCCAGTAACACTTCAAGCGTCTTCACTTACAGATTAGTTATTCCCTCAGTCTTGACTATTCTTACCAGGATTGCACACAAAGTAGATTTCCACCATCCTAAAACATCTCCAAACTCAAAACAACCACAGTTAATGCAAAGCCGGTTTTATGAACAGGTAGGTTCTTGTTAAAAGGTTAAATAAAAGGTTATTTAGGCACAAGCTTATATTTACTTAAATAGGAAAAAAAGACCCACAGCACTTCCGGTTCGGAACCCCCATGCCCCCCCCACCCCCGGAGAATATGAGCACCATGGCGCAACAGATACATGCACATCTGCTCTCAGAGCACTCACGTCCAGATTATTAAGTAAAATTCCGGGAACACATAACACATATCCCCATTTGAACTTATTGTTGTGTACTCCATTGTACTCTCTGTAGCATAGCCTGAGCTACATCAACAAACTACGTAATCGTACCACGTGACCCAGATTGTGGATTTTCAGCCTAGCGGTCGCCGAGGGACAATTTCTAGTCGGCACAATCATGATCTTAATGCCACATTTTTTGAAAATATGGTCACTAATGCATGTATTTACAAGTTGGTCGATCTCAGAATCAAGAAGTACTTTAAACAAAATTTAAAACAAAAGTGTATCAAATTATTTTACAAAACAGAAAATCAACAGTTGCTAAAATAATATATTAAATATGACAATTGTAGTAATGTTACAACAACTAATGGCATTGTGTTACGCATCTTAAGGGGGACACATCATACTTTTCAATGTCCCCCTTTTCCCATTTAAATCATTCAGTTGTAGTCTATTTAAAGTGGAACTGCAATACGTAAGAGTAACTGGTTTTGTGTGGTCTCTTTAGATCTGAAGGAGTCGCTTTACCTGGCAACCCCCTCCAAGTCAGTCACAGCATTCCACTCCAACCCGTTCGGTCTTTTTTGTAGTATGTTGGGAGAAGGTGTAATGGATTGTGGGGGTTAATACAGCCACAGAGTACAACACCATTGTGTTGTTCTGCTCTTTATAGGATAGCACAAGGTGTAAGTAGTTAAACAAACACATTTTAAATCAAGAGGAGATAAATATTTTAGAGGGATAGCACACGGGTTGTGGATGTGTTTCCTCTGTCTTGTTTCTTTAAAGAACAAAGAACACTGATTTATTCAGACTTTTAACAAAATTTGAGTTGTATGTTTTATCTTTACCTTTATGTTCTACTGTTTTATTTGTTGTGTATTTATTTGTTATGTTTGTATTTTTCTGTAATGCACTTTGCAAAAGCTGCATTATAAACCCAGTTTGTTTATTTAAATAAATATTAGCAAGTTAACTAGTAAGAATATCTGCTCAGATAGAACCTGTACTCAACCCTTACACATTTGTGGCATACCAGCTGAAGCTTTACAACAATGTTAAGTTTAATTTGCAATACTATGTGTCAAATGGGCTGTGCAGCATTAGTATATGCTACATGCAGCTGGAGAAAAGTTCTGGCACTCCAGCACCTTCTCTTCAAAAGAACCATAAACTGCAATAAAATTTAAAAAAATATTCCTGGTGGTTTTAAACTTTTAAATACCTTGGTTTACCATCTTCCATGAAGTAAATGTGTAAAGCAGAAGAGAAGATGTTGGAAAGTGTGATTTGATTACATCCCTGGTAGAAAACTAAGGAGCTGTTAAATTAATCATAAAGTATTTGCTTTATAACGCTTTGGACTGAAATTGTGTTATGGTGGTAATAATCCAAGTCTTTGGCCTCCTGGGACTGACTTTAGCCTAAGGGAGAACCTAATCTGGATATGGAGCATAATACACTGTATTTACATCATCAACTCAGAATCTTTTCATAGAACCTCAATTTAAAAAGTCTGAACAATGTTTTCAAAGCTAGAAACAATCAGTTGAAGACACGGAATACTTTGCAATAAAATAGTGCAAATCCCGTGCAAAAACATCGGAAAAAAAAACAACTAATCTCACCTTCAATCACAGTTTTGTGAAAGACAGAGAAAATGAAACAAAAGTAATAAATGTTGTAATAACATTGATAATACACATAAATTAAACATTAATCTAATGCTTTTCAGATGTAGACACTAAGGCTGGGAAAGTTTAAGTACCAGGGGACAACCATCAGTAAAAAGGGTGGTGAAGAATTGAGCTGAAGGTGGGATAGAAAACAGAAGGACTGAAATAATGAAAGGGAAGGTTTACACATTATGGTGCATGGTTTGAAGATTGTAGTGCTCCTAGAGAACCAGTATAAAAGAACTCAAGACGTTAATGTTTGCATAGGTGTACAAAGGGGACAGGATCAGAAACGAGTACCAGTTTGAAAGCTCAGATTGAGAATGAATGTTGAATCTACAGTTGTCATGTAAAAAAAAAAAATAAACGTATATATATATATATATATATATATATATATATATATATATATATATATATATATATATATATATATAGATAGATAGATAGATAGATAGATAGATAGATAGATAGATAGATAGATAGATAGATATACACAGAGGACAATGAAATTGAAACACCTCTCATTTTAGTGTGGGAGGTTTCATGGCTAAATTGGACCAGCCTGGTGGCCAATCTTCATTAATTGCACATTGAACCAATAAGAGCGGAGTGTGAAGGTCCAATTAGCAGGGTAAGAGCACAGTTTTGCTCAAAATATTGCGATGCACACAACATTATTGGTGACATACCAGAGTTCAAAAGAGGACAAATTGTTGGTGCACGTCTTGCTGGCGCATCTGTGACCAAGACAGCAAGTCTTTGTGATGTATCAAGAGCCACGGTATCCAGGGTAATGTCAGCATACCACCAAGAAAGACGAACCACATCCAACAGGATTAACTGTGGATGCAAGAGAAAGCTGTCTGAAAGGGATGTTCGGGTGCTAACCCGGATTGTATCCAAAAAACATAAAGCCACGGCTCCCCAAATCACGGCAGAATTAAATGTGCACCTCAACTCTCCTGTTTCCACCAAAACTGTCCGTCGGGAGCTCCACAGGGTCAATATCCACAGCCGGGCTGCTATAGCCAAACCTTTGGTCATTTGTGCCAATGCCAAACGTCGGTTTCAATGGTGCAAGGAGAGCAAATCTTGGGCTGTGGACAATTTGGAACATGTATTGTTCTCTGATGAGTCCACCTTTACTGTTTTCCCCACATCCGGGAGAGTTACGGTGTGGAGAAGCCCCAAAGAAGCGTACCACCCAGACTGTTGCATGCCCAGAGTGAAGCATGGGGGTGGATCAGTGATGGTTTGGGCTGCCATATCATGGCATTCCCTTGGCCCCATACTTGTGCTAGATGGGCGCGTCACTGCCAAGGACTACTGAACCATTCTGGAGGACCATGTGCATCCAATGGTTCAAACATTGTATCCTGAAGGAGGTGCCGTGTATCAGAATGACAATGCACCAATACACACAGCAAGACTGGTGAAAGATTGGTTTGATGAACATGAAAGTAAAGTTTAACATCTCCCACGGCCTCACAGTCACCAGATCTAAATATTATTGAGCCACTTTGGGGTGTTATGGAGGAGCGAGTCAGGAAACATTTTCCTCCACCAGCATCACGGCGTGACTTGGCCACTATCCTGCAAGAAGAATGGCTTAAAATCCCTCAGACCACTGTGCAGGACTTGTATATGTCACTCCCAAGATGAATTGACGCTGTATTGGCCGCAAAAGGAGGCCCCTACACCATACTAATAAATGCGCACACACACACACACACACACACACACACACACACACACACACACACACACACACACACACACACACACACACACTGTTAATATGATTGCATTAAATATGGATCCTTTTACATACCAACAAATAGTGTACCAACAAAAAGCTAGTGTACACATGAAAGCTAAAACATCACTTAACATTCATCATTTATCAAAATAAAACACCAAGAATAATATATTTCAACAGGATAGTATCAGTATCCAAGATTCTTCAGCCAAGAACTACACTAAACAGTTTATTTCCTAATAATTCAATTACTAGTTGGGTTAATCAAACCAGTAAATGAGTTACTCCAAGGACAATCCAGCAAGAGGACTGCTGAGTGTATTGTATCTGTGCCATGGGCATTGCATCCTAAATACAGAGGAGGATATCAACCAAGAGGGGAAAAATAAATTTGTTTGAACATTAGTATGTGGGTGAGAAAGAAAGTAGAAGTAGGGATGTTCTACATAGTACTGGAGGTCAATGAGAGTTAATTTTCCTGCCGTCCTGTCCCTAGGCTTCATTAGCAGTATTGACAGTTAGGTGATGAATTCATTGTTTTCTCTGGTTTGTCTGCAGCCATCATTTATATACACTCCTCTGTTATCTCTCAGGGCCCTGTTCCCTGTTTTTCTTATTGCTTTTTCATCACCCACATTTTTCTCCTTACCCTATCTCCTCTTCCCCTCACATGCTCCTCTCTGTTCTTGTTCATCATCTTGCCTTCTTTATCTCTTTAAGTGCACATATTTTTGTGTATTTCCATGTGGTAAGAACATGAGTTGCTATCAGTGACAGTTTGCCAATGCATTGTGCATTGTGAATGTTTATAGAAATAATGCATGCATATTTTATTGATTCAACTCATGTTTGGACTCTTTCTTTTGTCTCTTCCAGGTTATTTCCCCTTCATCCTTCTTGGAAGGGACTTGCCCCTAAAATGCTTTGCTAAAGCTGGTAAAATGGAACCAAATCAACTGTTCAATGGATTTGGTCCCCTTCAACCAGCTGTAGCTGTGCATTGATCACTCCAAGCATCCAACCGTACAGCCTCACAGCGGGACAAAAGTGATACCTCATTTTCTTCTCTGCACATAAACTCATTGTCTTGTAATGCTCAGTGCCAATGACTGTGTGCATTTATCTCTGTTAAACAGATTACTAGAAGCAATTTACTTAATCTGAATTAAACAAGCCAAGTAAGTAATTATAGATATCTTGGTGTAGGCCTTGTTATGTTGTGTAATGCTGCAACTGTATTGTCCTTTGGAGAATTTTTATTTAGTGATCTTTCCAAAAATGTCTACTGAGAGATTGTATTATTAGTAAAAATACTTAAAATGTGTTAGAAAGGTGCTAAGGTTTGTCTGCATATGTGTGTATTAAATATCAATTTCACAAAGCCTTTTTGGGAATTTCAAAAACTGCTCCCATCAGGTATGCACTAACAAACCATTTTTGAAGTTTACAAGTAAAGTAGAGCTGTTGTCATCAAGTGATTATCATGCTATTGTAGCTTTTTTAATAAGAACACAATGGGATTAGGCTGGTCCGAAGGCGTAAATTTAGATCCAAAATTGAATTGACACGAACAACATGCTGAGCAAGAACACAGTCATTCAGTCAGTCAGTGGAATGGGTGTTCATGTACACCTGCACTCAGTGCTTTCAAAGATTAAAAAACATATGTATTGGCACTCCTGATAAGGAGGTGTAAAACGTCTTAAAATTAATATGCCTGTGCAAATGATCAGTTATTCAGGTCATGGCAACAGTAAAAACAGACTTAATGTGGAATAAAAAAATCTGTTACTTTATTAGCACCACTGATGCAGTTATTGGTACCTCTTAAAATCACTTTTTAATACATGTAACTGAATTATTTTCCAGGGATAGAAATATAACATCACACAGCAATATGACACACATGACAAATGATACATGACAACTACTGGGGCACGCCAAGCTGTTGTTTAGAAGTGACATCAGATAAAGACTGTTTCTGTCTTTACCATCACAAAGATAACAAATATAGAGTTTGATCAAGTCTGCTGTGACTGCGTTGGTCATCACAGATCCCAGATGCTCAAAGGAGCACCTCTGCGGGTCGTTTCTCCCACATTCTCTTAGACTTGATAATCTCTGCTTCTCACAACAGACTCAATAAGTGTTTATAACATGGCAATGGTTTCAACGGTTCTGATCAGATATTGAATCTTTCACACTGTCTGAGATGCTAAGGTAAACTTGCTCACGCCTTACCTACTTCGAGATGCTGCTGGACTATCATGCATTGTATATTATCTTACATTATTCTGTAAATAGGCTGGAGTTTCTACAGTTTTTTCCTCTGTTTATCTTTAATATTTCATCTTTTGTACCCAAGTATAAAATATTATCAATAATTGTGGTATATTTACGCTGATATTTATTTTTACTTGATTATATTAGCCTTTCTGATGAAGCTCTCTTTGTTGCTTAGTAACTAAGTAGCTTGTTTTTTTTATTACTAATCATTATATGAAACTCTGTCTGTGTCCTTGCCACTGTCATGCCCGGGTTTCCCCATTGTGGGACAATAAAGCAATTTCTTATCTTAAACTATCATATGAGACTGAGTATTTCAGCTATGAACACAAAGGGAAATGTGGAAAAACACCATACCTAGTGTTACATGTGGTGGAGGATATGTGATGCTGTGGGTCTGTTTCTTTTTCAAAACCAACGTAAACCTTTTTAGGTTGCAAGGCAATCATACATTTTTTTTTAAATATCAGTACACTTAATGAAGATCCAGTGGACTCTACAGGTAAACTGAAAGTGAGTAATAGTTTGGTCATTGAGCATGAAAATCATCCAAAACCTAACGAAATGACAAAGAAACGGTTCACCAGACAAAAAATAAACCTTCCTCCATGGGTATCTCTTTCCCCAGACCTGAACTGAAAAGAACACCTCTGTATGGTGCTGAAGAGAAGAAGGCATTGATAGGACTTTGGACCATCTAGACAGATTGTCCCAAAAACAGTGGCCAAAGATCCATCTCTGTGTATGCTTGAACCTTGTAAGAAGTGATCAGGAAGACTAAGTGGTGTCCTGTTGACTAAAATTGGGGTGTACAAAAGTATTGACAGCCAGGGGTGACAACAGGCCCGGCGCCACAAGGGAGCACACTGGGGTGTCACCCCCTCAAATGATATGTGCACGACCAGTTAAAAAAATAAAAGAAATTAAAAATAATCTGTGCCCCAAAAGCGGGATTGCATTATCTATCATATCACTTTGTGAGGAATTGGTGCCCCTTGCAGCCACAGGCACCCTGCTCGCTGTGAGTACATGCTGCAGTCCTGCACACGGCACAGGTGCTGACAGGCTAAATGAGACGAGGAAAGGCCATGAAGAGAAGCAGTTCACCTCTGGGTCTCTCAAATGGACAATGGTGATGGGGCTGCTGGGGATCCATTCTACAGTGCAATTGTCAAACGGAATGAGTGGGCTGTGGTCAGTCACACCCACAGTCAAGGTGGCCAGGGAGGTTCGGGAGGAATCCTGACCTGCCGGTCGTTTCAGGTTGGACCGGTCGGTGGTTGAACTGTTTTTTTTCCCCTCCCTTTCTACCCAATGATAAAACACAGCCACGATGATGCACAGGTGGGGAACCATCATGCCGAAGTTAAAAGAGTTATCACTTTGTTCTTTCAACTGAAGTTGTTAATTTTAGTCCTTGGTTGTTGCAAACGTGCATTTAATGTTTTAAGATTGTGCATCATGTAAATGCAAGCTCAGAATAGGTCTGCAATAGTGTTTAATGATATGCATTTGACATTTAGTATTGTTTCTGGAAAATCAATTCTAATCAATGTGCAACATTTTTTATTTTATTTCTTTAAATTAGTAGAGTTGTGGTCTTACCTCTCCACTGTGCATGACACACCCCCTCTTGTTTTTCCCCTAAGACTGGGCCTGAGTGACAATAAATTACTTTGGTAAGCAATTGTGTTTTCACAAAAGATTTGTACACCTTCGAAATGACTGCACTAATATTAGTTATTATTTGGAATATTACAAAGAGCTGAACAAACTTTAACAACACAAGGAGATATTACCAGTCAGAGCTCAGATCAGTATAACAAGGCCTTTTTTGACCCTGAAAGAATAAATCTGGGTACCAGACTGAATGGACCTCTGAGAACCTCTTTCTCTGACATTGCAATGAAAATTCATTTCAAGCTAGGAGGCTTGAGTGAATTTTCATTTCTTAATATTTTTACATTACTTTAAAGCAGATTATGAAGTGTCAATGTCTGCAGGGCTATGTTGGGTTGGGAGTTGTCTCTGCTTATATCCACAAATAAAGCCAGGGGGTCTGCCAGCTTGGTACTTCCTGTGCTGGTGTGATATGAATATTATTCTGAAGTCACTATGGCCTCACGCCACTCAGACGTGAGCATGGGCCCGCTGATTGCAAGGCCAAATGCTACGTAGCTACTATGCGGGATGTTGATTGTCTAGGATAGACAGTCTTTGTTTTGTCTCATGCCAAGGCCACTATTGAGTATTAAAGAGAGCCGAAAGCGAGGAGGGGGAGAGACAGGGCAGATGCAGACTGCAGCGGGACCATAGGGTGCAATTACTGTCCATCTATGTGATCTCTGCTCTGTTTCTCAATAAAAGTGCTGGAACTTCATCACTACGCCGTTTCCTTATTCAATAACTCTGGGAAGTCAGTTATTGTTTAGAATTCCGACCACAGCTGCCCACCAGTTGGTTGTCCAATGTACATAATAGTTTTCAGAATTGTAAAGTTGCTTTTCCTGTCAAGGTTTTGATAAGAAGAAAGATGTTTGTATTTCGCAATATTATCAGATGATCATCAATAAAAAATATTTTTTTAATTATTTGCTTTTCTGTCATTATTTTCTTCTATTTTTGTAAAATATGTAGAACAAAACAGAGATAGACAGTAGCAAGACCTCAGAGAGATTTAGTTTTCAGCTTTATTCATCACCAACTAAATTTATGGTGCACAGAAATCTGTCACTTAGTTTTTGTTTTTTTGTTTGTTCTTTGTTTATGGTCATCGCAACATTGCCGTTGACTGAAAGTTACTGATTTCACTTTCACCTAAAACAACAACAAAAAGTAAAACATAATTCTTTATCATAATTTTTATTATGATTGGTAATTTCTAGAGAAATAATTGGCAGATTTTCTAATCAGTTTTCAATTTCCAAAGATGAGAAACCATCTTAGAAAGCAGCAATTAGGTGCTCAAAGTTTAAAAAAGGGGCACATTTTACTGCATTCTAGTGCTGAATATGAGTACAAATTGCCCTTTTACGGTTTAATGTAAAATGATGTGTTAAAACCTTTATTCTACAACTTTCTCTGTGTAACTGAGACTTGGTTGAGGCCTGGTGAGTCCAGTGTCTTCACACAGCTCTTACCAGGGGATTGCTGATTTTTAAACTCGAATGTTGGGCAGAAGAGGCGGACGAGCAGCTGTTTTTAAAAATGACTATACATGTAAACCTCTGTCCTAACATCATTGGCTCTTAGCTTTCAAATGATTGCGTTTGAGCTGTGTCGCTCTCACACAGTGCTTTGTACTGTGGTCTACAGGCCTCCCAGATACAATAATTCTTCTTGGGGGACTTTTCTGACTTTTTGGCTGAAATTAAGCTGAAATATGACCATGTTCTTATCACGGGAAATTTTAATATTCATGTGTGCTATCCTGAAAAGCAGATGGCCCAGGAGTTTTTAAATCTCATTGACTCTTTTAATCTAGTACAGTCTGTGTCTGCACCCACACAAAGATGTGGACACAAACATGATCTTGTTTTATCTTATGGTTTACCCAATTTTAACTTAGAGCTCTGTGATGTAGTTTGGACGGATCATAAGCCTGGTTTATATGAGATTCCTCTTCCCTGTATCAAATTTCCCTGCTACTATTCAATGTTATGTTTTTAACTCTTCCTCTTCTCGTCATATGAAAGCTGTGAAGGACTCAGCTCATGGTTTTCCTCAATTTTTCAGTTTTCAGATTTTGTGGCCCCCTTTAAGATCAAGAAAGTGAAATGTAAATCTGAACCCTGGTTGAATGAAACAACCTGTCCTGTCAGAAGAGAGTGTAGGAGAGCTGATAAAATTTCAAGTCTCATTTGAAATATTGAAATACAAATGGAGATCTTATCGAAAAACTGTCAGGGATGCTAGGAGAAAAGCCCAAGAAGCCCCTAGGTTCTCTTTATGATGCTCTCCCCCCTAGATTCTTTTAAGATATTTTCCTCGCTATTGCACCAATTATATATGCAATTATAAATAGTATACTGTCCACTAATGTTGTTCCTTTTAATCTTAAAGAGGCAGTAATTCACCCTCTTCTTAAGAAACCTGATCTTGATCCTGATACTTTTGAGCATTACAAACCTTTGTCCAAACTGCATTTCATTACAAAAATTCTTGAAAAGGTGATTTACAAGCAACTAAGGCATTTTTAGAAGAATGTGGTGTTCTAGAGGTTTTTCATTCTGGTTTTAAAAAATTTGCACAGTCCTGAAACTGCCGTTTTAAGAGTTTTTATCAATGTGCTTTCAGCAACTGACACAGGGGATTGTGCTATTATTATTGTGCTTCTGGATTTAACTGCTGCATTTGACACAGTTGGCCATAACATTTTAATTTGTCGTTTGGAGCAGTGTGTTGATGTCAGGGCTACTGCATTGCAGTGGTTTAGGGCTTACTTGGCAGAAAATCTTTCTTAGTAAAACTGGGTGAGTTTGTGTCCTCTGCTGCTCCTCTTCAGTGTGGGGTCCCGCAGGGGTCAGTGTTAGGCCCCTTGCTTTTTTCCTTGTGTCTGCTTCCCCTTGGTTCTATCTTCAGGGAAGATGGGGTTTCCTTCCATTGTTATGTAGATGATTCCCAAGTTTATCTATCTCCTAAAAAAGCAGAAAGCTTCTCCTTGGATTCATTATTCAATTGTCTAAATGATATGTCTTGGATGGTTTCAAACTTTTACACTTGAATGAGCAAAAAACAGAAGTGATGGTTTTTGGTAGCACATTTAACACCTCAAACATAGATTTTGGTTTTCTGGCATAATATGTTAAACCAATTATCACAAATGTGGGAGTTAAGATAGATGCAGATCTTAAACTTGGGAGCCATGTAAGGGCCGTTGTGAAATCAAGCTTTTTTCATCTAAGGCAGCTAGCCAAAGTAAAGCCTTTTATATATTGAGGCAGCTTTTTGAAACAGTAATGAAACATGTATTTGTTACATCTAAGGTGGATTACTGGAACTCGCTTTGTCTTGGGGTTATTGAAGTGCCTGCAAGTTGTGCAAAATGCTGCAGTTTGACTTTTAATTGGAACAAAAAGGTCTGGGCACATTACCCCCATCTTACTTCATCGGTTACCTGTATGTTTTAGGATCCATTTTAAAGTTCTTTTACCTGCTTTTAAATCTCTTAATAACTTGGCCTCTCCCTACTGTTAGATATAAGTACACGGCCTGCTCCTGCATATCTATTTGAAAGCCCATATTACCCCGGTTCCAGATTTGCCAGTAAATGAGGAATACGTTGATCAGAGGTAAAACATTGTAATATGCATATTTAATTTATTAGGAATTAAATATAGAGACAGAGTATTACATTACCATTTGTAGTATTCATTATAAACTGCCCTCATGGCCATGCAGGATTCTGTCTGCTTTTTCACAAGTCTGAACACATTTTAAAAGGCAGAGGCCCCTTCCATGTTTTTTCAGGAGGAGGGGGAATCTGTTTGAAAAAAAAAAATGTCATGTGTTATTCTACCCAGCAACAGAGAGGAGACATACCTGACTGCCTGACTAAGATATTTTCCTCAACAATTCCCTCTGTTTTGATCCAACAGATCAAACTACTAACTGTAACTAATGTAATGTGTCTGAACCCTCAAACAAAATGTACATGATAAGATGTAATATTGTAACCCACTGTCCCCTCTGTTAGCGACTAGTAAAATCAAATTAAGTTCAAATTTACCCCTTAAAAGTAAGATAACCCAAGTATAAACTAATAAGCTACTAACCCATCTCAATCCTAAAACAATAATAGAACCAATAAAAGTAAGCACCTTTATCCAGTAGGTGTTAGCCTATGACATCTTTGCAACTACCATAAAACTGTTATATTAGCTAAATATGACTGTAGGAGTCTTAAACTAGATTAACAAAATGTCTTTTCAGAAATTAATATAACCTGTGAAAGTAATATGTAACATCTTAGGAATATGGAACTTATAAGACAAATGCAGTGATTACAAAAGTCCTTTTTTACACAAAGCATTCAGTTGTTGTCATAATGTTGTCTTGTGTCTCCGAGACGTCTTCGTCTTGCCCATAAAGATAATGGATTATAGAATCATTGTCCCAACAACGGTCTTCACACAGCTGTACGTTAATCTTTTATTAAAAATAAAAAACTAAAACAAAATAAAAATCCAGCAGCCTCATCCGTGAGTGGCTATCGGTGCCTCAAGTTGCTCCAGAGATGTTGCACAAAACATACTGAACCCTTATCTTTCTGATTCACTTATCTTTCTATCAACTTGTTACAAATCCTGATCCAGTTAACTCCAACACGATATATGCGGCTTTCAATCCTTAACTATCCTGCCTGACACAACAACCATTTTTAAACTACTACTTAAACAGGGCCTTTAATAGAACTAGCTTAGATATAAAAGTCACCCTCTGTTGCCCTCTGTTTTTCTAGTTTATCTAGTTTTTTCTATTTCATATAGTTTTTCTAGTTTCTGTAGTTGTTCTATTTTATTTAACATTAACTTATTGTACTGCTAAATCTGTTTAACCCTTCCAGGACCCCCGAGTGGGTTGAACTAACCCCCCTCTATAGAGTCTTTCTCTCCAGGAGATACTCGCTTTATGACACTTCACTCATTAATTTAATTTATAGCCCGGCCTGTTTCTTAGGAGTCAACTGAACAAACATTCAGAGCCATGGGAAAGTTCTTTAGTTTTTTTAAAACAACCATTATCTAATCTACAACGCTGTCATATACCTCCCGTGGGGTCCTGCAGAGAACCCCTCATCCAGGTTACTGTGCAATAGGTTGATATATAAAGGTTAAGATCTTTATAACTTTAAAATACACTATTATCATATAAATGCTTATATATTTTCACAACAGTTCATACATTAACGCTATTCCCTTTCCCCCTTTTGAAAACAAAATAAATTTTTTTACAAAACATTAACAAATAACAGTATTTAGTCATCACAGGGAATCAATTAACTGCAAATGCTCACCTGTATTTGAAATAGGCAGAGGTTGCCTAATATCAGTGTATCTAAATGAAATAATGACTGCGAACTGATGGTCTCAGTGGCACACAGCAAATCGGCTTTGTGAGAATGCTGGATGTTCCAAGTTGTTTACATACTGAGACAGGGTGGTGTGTCTGGGCAAAGGACATATAAAACATCGTTTATAACCTGATTAAAATACCTGGTAATATAACAAATCCTGGTGAATATCTGGTATATCATAGCTGGCAACTGTTATATGTAAAATAGAAAAATCTCAATACTTTTCAGCTAATAAGAAATAACCTAACAGATTCGTTTAACCTGAAACGTGTCCCTGGTAATGAATATTATTTGGTTTGAAAACAGGATGTTGAACCGGACCATAGCTGTGCATTCCAGCGTGAGGCCTTACGTCAGGGGTGGCCAACTCCGGTCCTCGAGAGCCGGTGTCCTGCAACCTTTAGATGTGTCCCTGGTCTGACACGCCTGAGTCAAATAATCAGTTAATTAGCAGGACTCTGAAGAACCTGACTGCATACTGAGGAGCTAATTGTGCTATTTGAGTCAGGTGTGTGGGGCCAGGGAAACCTCTAAAAGTTTTAGGACACCGGTTCTCGAGGACCGGAGTTGGCCACCCCTGCCTTACGTCATAAAAATGTCACCCCGGGAAGTTCGAGCTGGAGTAACAACTCCCTTTTGTAAATTTATGACATGCACTAATGAACCAAAGAGACAATTTACAGAAACCTAAATGTGAATTAATCACGTAAAAACATACCCACCCCAGTGGATCTTCTGCTAATCATTGTAATGGCAAGGACACCGTCAAACACACGTTCAAAAGGACATATCAGTTACATAACAGAAAAGTGAATAGACATTAGTATATTTTCAATATACTAATGTATATTAATACTAATATTTGGGCTGCACGGTGGCGCAGTGGGTAGTGCTGTTGCCTTGCAGCAAGAAGGTCCTGGGTTCAAGTACACCCCTGGGTCTTTCTGCATGGAGTTTGCATGTTCTCCCTGTGCATGCATGGGTTCTCTCCGGGTACTCCGGCTTCCTCCCACAGTCCAAAAACATGACTGTTAGGTTAATTGGCCTCTCCAAATTGTCCTTAGGTGTGAGAGTGTGCGAGAATGGTTGTTTGTCCTGTTTGTCTCTCTGTGTTGCCCTGCGACAGACTGGCAACCTGTCCAGGCTGTACCCTGCCTCTCGCCCAGTGAACGCTGGAGATAGGCACCAGCAACCCCCGCGACCCCATGAGGGATAAGCGGTTTGGAAAATGGATGGATGGATGGATGGATATTTTCAAAACCGCAAACCTGTACGCTGGTATATTAAGAAAATGTTTAACCATCTCCTGATCCATTTGCCTAGGAGCTCAAATATGGAGAGAAAGAAAAAAATATGAGGACACAGGCCATCCAGATCACATCCCATTAAATTTGTTTAGCAGTATATTGGGAGAAATAAATATCTGTGTTTTACCTTAAAGATTTTTGTTACCAGTCTGTGTGGTTCCTGACATGGACTCAGATTGACATTTTCAGCAGATCAGGCAGAAAGGAGATTGGAGTTTAGACGTTGCACTCAAAGCTTCCATGTGTGGATGTAAAGAACACCAGATGCTCGGATATAATTCAGCATCCATTCCCCCACATGTTGCAGTGGCAGACCGCTGTAATGTCTCTGTGAAGCACCTCAGTGATAAAGTCTGTGAAAACACATCTTTTTGCTGAACCCTTTTGCACATCTTGAGAGGCTGACTCTATTTTTATATTTTTAACTATTTTACTGTTTTTAACTATCTTGTTTGTGTCTATTTTAACTTGGTTTGTGTTTTATTTGTCAATTTTAATTGTACAGTTATTTTCAGTTGTATATGTTCAGCACTTTGTTTACCTTTGTTCTTGTAAAGTGCTTTATAATTAAATATGGTATGGTATGTTGTATTGCAAAATAGTTAACAGAATTATAATACAATAGATTGAAATCTAGGGAAAATTAAAAAAACACAACACCATGCATATGTTTATTCAATATTTTATTACAATTAGAATTTCACTCTACAGGACTCCTTGGAGCCCAGAGAGCCCAGAGAAGCTCTGTGCGCTCGATCAGAGCCCACCGAGCTCTCTGAATGTCTCCTTTTCTCCTCCTCACTCATCGTGCACTGGAGCGGAGAAATCTCGCTGTCATCACAGCAGCCTGCTGTGAAGCGACGTGTTATCCACACTACCTCTTAGCACAGCGCTGCAACCCCGCAGTGGGATAGACCACTGAGCTATATTATACACTGGAGTGCTGATTTTGCTGAAAAACTGAAGTCACTGGCCGCCATCTTGCTACTCCCTACTCTCACAGAATCCCATAGGATTTGGTTGCAACAACAAGCAGTTTTCTGGCTGTGTGAAAACGTTTCACAGTTAATTCTACAGTCAGTGGATGTACTAACGCTATCAACTACTAGGAAATTAGGTGCTGAAATATTTTACATGTTATTCATATTACATATAGATATGTATATATAAGTATATGTATATGTAACTATGTATATATATGTATACATATATGTAAATATATGCTTTTGTATATTGTTATTAATATATGTATAAATGACATTTATACATATATTATACATATACATATATTTGACATTTTAAAAGTTTTAAGGCCCCCCCCTGAACATGAGAAAATCCTCGTTATTCGATGCTGTAACGCACATATTCCCTAGTTACTGTGTGAAAATAGAGAGTACCAATATGGCGGCTGGTGGCTTCAAAGTGACTCGTTCAAACAGCGGGCTATTAGCACTCCAGTGTATAATATAGCTCAGTGGGATAGACCCACAGCCTTTTCGGTTCGGAACCCCCATGCCCCCCCACCCCCACCCCCCAGAGAATATGATCACACAAAAAACCTTTAACAGCACAATCACGATCTTAATGCCACAGTTTTTGAAAATATGGTCACTAATGCATGTATTTCCGAGTTGGTCGATCTCAGAATCAAGAAGTACTTCAACATTGAGACCTCCTGTGTGATACCGTTTCCCAAAACACCGCACGCCAGGGAACCGGCCCACTTCAGGCCAGTCACCCTGACCTCCCACCTGATGAAGAACATGGAGCGCCTCATCCTTGCTCACCTGCCGACGTGGTGAGCCCTACCTTGGACCCGCTGCAGTTTGCCTACTGGCCCAACATCGGAGTAGAGGACGCCATCATCTACCTACTGCAGCGGGTGCTCACCCACCTGGAGCGCTGTGAGAGTTATGTTCTTTGACTTCTCCAGCGCTTTCAACACCACCAGACCGGTGCTGCTGAGGGGGAAGCTGGAGGACGCTGGAGTGGACAAACATCTAGCTGACTGGACCATTGACTACCTCACTGACCGCCCTCAACACGTGCAGCTGCCCGACTGTCAGTCAGAGGTGGTACTCTGCAGCACCGGGGCCCCCCAAGGCACTGTTCTGTCTCCGTTTCTTTTCACCCTCTACACCTCGGACTTCACTTACAACACGGACAGCTGCCACCTTCAGAAGTTCACTGATGACTCGGCCATTGTGGGCTATGTGTCTGAGGGGAACGAGCTGGAGTACCGGTCGGTCATCATGGACTTTGTGGACTGGTGTGAGAAGAACCACCTGTGTCTAAACACCAGTAAGACCAAGGAGATGGTGATCAACTTCAGGAGAAGACCCTCACTTCACTCACCTGTGAACATCCATGACATAGAAACTGTGGAGAATTTCAAATACCTGGGTGTTCACATCAACAATGAGCTGGACTGGACTCATAACACAGATGCTCTGTACAAGAAGGCCCAGAGCCGCCTCCACCTCCTAAGGAGACTGAGATCCTTTGGAGTGAGCAGGCCTCTGCTTAAGACCTTTTATGATTCTGTGTTGTCCTCAGCCCTCCTCTACACTGTTGTCTGATGGGCCCCTGGCAGTGCAGAGCGGGACATAAAGAGGCTAAATAAGCTAAAGAAGGCCACTTCTGTCCTGGGCTGCGCTCTGGACTCAGTGGAGGAAGTGGCTGAGAGGAGGGTGTTGTCCAAGCTGACATCCATCATGGACAACACCTTCCACCCCCTGCACCAGACTGTAGAGGAGCTGAGCAGCTCCTTTAGTGCCAGACTTAGACATCCTGCCTGTAAAAAGGAGTGCTACTGCAGGACATTCATTCCTGCTGCCATCAGATTATACAATGCTGCACAATAACTGTAACAATAACTGTAATTATAACTGTAACCAAAACTAACTATAACTGTAACTGTAATAACCTGCGTGCAATATATAATGTGCAATTCTATTTTAATGTGCAATAATCCTGAAAGAAGTGACTTCTGCTGCAATTACACCTGAATATATGTCAATACACATGTATATGTCACCGTGAATGTACATAAGATATCCTCTGCCTTATTTCTATTTTGTATTTTCTATTGTTATTTTCTTATCTACTTCTTTTTGATCCACTGTATAAACGGGGACACACTGTATATACTGCACCTTGTCCTACTTTTGGCACCTTCTTCTGATTACTGAGTCAATGTGACATGTGAATTTCTCCAATGTGAGATCAATAAAGCCTATCTTCTCTTATCTTAACAGCTGAGCAGAACCGGCACTTCGCCAACAGAAAATGGATCCTGGCACCCCGTTACCACCCGGGTCAGCCCCACAGCTCTGCGCCTGCCTTCCCCCGCACTCCAGGACTCATCCCACCTTCCATGTCTCCCAACTGATACCAGTGCTGTCCAGTCCCCTCTGCCCTCCGGCCGGGCCCCCTCCTCCCTCCCCGGGTCGTCACGGGCACCCAGCGTCCGCAATCCAATGGATCGTGGACTCCCATCATCGAGGTCGCACATGGCAGTACCTCGTCGACTGGAAGGGCTGCAGTCCCGAGGACCGGTCCTGGGTGCAATTCCCTGATCCTTCCCTCATCCAGACATTCCTGGCATCTTGTTGCTCCTCATCGGGGCCGCCGGGTGGCGGAGTCAGGGTGCTGCGGTGGTCTCTGAGCTGGTTCAGCTCTGTTTCGGAGCATCCCATGCCTCCTTTGCTCCTGGACGTCCCGGAGATTTCACGTTCACGTTCTTTGTCTGTTTGAATAAACTTTCATAAACTGCTTAATCTGCCTCCTCAGTTTGTTCTGCATGTGGGTCAAAAAGCTTGGTGCCATGCCACAGCCTTTAAGTTGTGGCAGATAAATAGGCCTACAACAAAATAAAATTATACAAGCAGCCTTATTATCTTATAAAAAGCTGTTGTTTAAATATAATAATAAATGTGAATCCACTGTCTATACAACTTTATTAGCAGCATCCTTTTAACATCATGCCAACATAATAACATAACGGCCTTTGAGCTCCACACTCTGGTCATAATAGTAAAGGTTAAACGTACCTTTAACATAACACAAAAACGAATATTAAGTGCATAAAAAATATAACTCACCATAATGCTACATCAGTGGGAGCCCTGAGCTTTTTTCTATGCATGTTCAGTCTGCTGCGTAATTATGTTTTGGTTGCTGTCACAGCAGAGAACCGTGCTTCACACAGATAGGATGTCGAAAATGGCAACAGGGTTTTCAGTGCTGTTGTATTCCGCCATGACTTTAATTCAGAACAACAGCAGAGTTATTGTTTCAAACATTCTTTTAAGGCCGCCGTCATTTGCAATCTCCAGCAGCTGATCTTGCTGACACATGCTAGATTGCCCTGGTTTGTTGGCAAATAGGTCGTGGATCCATTCCTTGGCAGTTTGTGTGTTATAGTTTGGGTTTTGTTTTGGTTCTGTTTTGCACTTTGCTTTATTTACTTAGGTCTTCAGCCAGTAATCAGTTAGCTCACTTCACCTCTTTGTCTCCACTCACTCAGTTTGTTTGTCACCCCCCTGTCACCAGGCACTACCAGTCAAATCTGTTTACCTTTCAGCAATTTGTTTTCCTCTATTTTCACCTGTTCAGTCCCCTATTTATACCTGCCTCACTCCTCTGTTTGTTGCCAGATTATTCCGTGGTGAGTCTAATCCAGCATTCTCTGTTCTCTGTTTGCCTGTTGATTCTGACCCTATTTGCCTCCAGATTTCTGAGCCAGCTTGACCCCTGTATTACCTGTTGTTCCTGCCTGATCGGACTGTCTGCCTGTGTTGCCTGACATCTGCTTGTTCTGACTATCCGCCTGTTTGGCCTGACCCTCGTCTGTTCGGATTGTCTGCCTTTGTTGCCTGACCTGGATCTATTTTGGAACTTTTTGAGATTGCCTGAACCCTGTCTGTTTATTAAGACTGCCCGGTTAACGGACCTATATCTGTGTTCTGTCTCTGCATTCGGATTCTGATCTGGACTATCCCGCACTTCTGATTACCCAGTTTTGACTTTGGACTGTTATCGATCACGAGCTCTGTCTTGTCCTGCTCATATTAGTGCCAGTCTGTCATCCCGGTTCCAACACACAACCTGTCCTGATAATAAACCTTCTTAAATCGTACCTGCATTTGTCTGGTTCGAATTCTGGGTCCATATATTCTGATTCATTACATTGTGAGTCTTTTGTGGTTGGGAATTGCTCAAACTCTTAAAAGCAAAGACAGGCGCTCTTGTGCTAGTTGGGAGTCCCAACTAGTGTTTGAAACATGCGAAATATACCTCTATTCACGCACGGTCCCCACAAGTCTACTTTTGCTTTAAATGCAGTTACTTTATATGCTAACTTGAGGACAGTGGTCATTTGCCCTTGAAGTGACAGATTGAGTTCATTGAGCAGGTTTAATATGTCACACAAGTAAGCAAGTATTTTGAACCATTCCTTATCAGTGAAATGTGCAGCCAATGGTGGTGTCACTGTCTGCATTTCACTTCATTTATTTTTTTCTAAGAAAAATTTCTGCCGCAGCTCTCGTAATTCAAACACTCTGGCCAGCAATCTTCCTTTGGGATAACCATCTCATTTCAGTATACAACAGAAGGCATCTGTGCTTAGTGCCCAACTCCTCACAAAGCTGCTCAACACACGTGAGTTTAGAGTGTTGTGCAATTATGCACTGTTTAAAGTTATTTAATGTTTATCAAATAACTCTCTGTCTGTTAAGGTTTGTCTGGTGATGATCAGCTCTTAAGCTGATATCAAGACAATGGTTGAAAGGGATGAATTCGAGCACTAGCGATCTTTTAACAGCAAAACCTGCACACACATAGAATAAAGGAGTGACAGCTTCTTTTCAAGTTCAAGAATTTAATAACAGAAATAAAATGAACATCCAGAGAACATCACTATGTAATGCTGTTTACCTGAATTAACACAATATTTCGATTAATAAATCCTCTCTACTAGGCTAGTGAAACTTAACTAAACTACTAAGCAAAATGAAGATAAAAAGAAGCTGAGCTAAGGAACTATTTACATGCAAAACAAACACAAGACAAACAAAAGTGGTTGGTCATAATCAGAATACTTCAGTGAATCCTGGTTCACTGCAGATCTGATTAACAAAAACATGGAATGGAGTTAAAAAAACATCTGCCATGTATTTCAATCCATTCACAATGCAAAGCCCAAGTCAAACAAAACATTATTTGTTGAAATAATATTCTGAGGACCGTTTTGTCCTGTAAAATCATTTAATTCAGAATCGCTTGCCTTTGTTTATGCGATTTTACCTCCGGCCGCTAGGGGTCGCTACAGCGATCGTCGCTAACCTGGTTAAAAGCTATAGTTATCAAAATTATCTTGAAAACCGGCATTACTATATCATATTGATGCGGAAATAAGGCTCATAACACCATCGGAGGATGGCGGCGCAGAACAGTTACGCTTTGTGCTTTAAAACGGACTCCTTTTGAGAGGTCCGAGACCGGATGTTAGCAAGGCTAATATCCTGTTAGCTAGCGGATGCTCAGCGTTAACAAATGAAAGCTTTTGCTTTAATTTTAGTAATATTGAGTGGCTGGATAACATAAACATTAATGTCCCATCAATGTATGAAACCCTTGTGGAGGTAACCTTTCTGGTAAAACCTTAAAATGCACTCGACAGTAACATGGTACCAAATGCTAGCAATGCTATATTGCTACCCTTTGTTGAAAACGCCAGGTACACACGGTTCACACGACATTTCCCAATAAACCCTTTTAACTTCACCCTCAGACCACTCCCCAAACCTCTGTCCTTTGTTTCGTGTCAGTCCTGTCCAGTTTTGGCCATTCACGGGAGGAGCGTTGAAGGAGGGAAGTTGTTGGCTAGCGCTAGCGGGCTAGCGCTTGGCTCTTGGCAGGCTAGCGTTAGCCTTGCAGCAGCATGTGGCTAACGGCGTGGTCGGGTCGGAGGCCTGGTGTGAGCACGTTCTCTGAACCGGTGGCAGTCCGATTGAGCAGATTTCCTCAGAATTCCACAGCTTTCCGCTCTACCTTGGCTCGCTCCTGTTGAGAAGAAATACACAGAGCTGTTTCGCATGCAGGATCTTTTGCCTGCTACCGGTGTTGATGTTAAGACAGCAAACTTAGCTCTGTGTTTGCGCAGACACGTTGTTTGTCCGGATTCAGTCAAGTCCTCTGCTGAAGCGGGCAGTCAAATCTAGCAGACCCTGGATCAAGCATGGTTGGTCCAGGCAATCTCCCTCAGCTGCTGGCTTGTGTATAGGTGAGGGCCGACCAGGCCCTCATGGTCTTGCCTCCTTTGTCTGTTCTCCGAGAGCTGTAGTGGAGCTGAACAGGTCTGCAGAAGAATGCTGAAGGGAAGAAGTGGGGACAAAATAAATATAGCTGAGTATCATCAGCATAACAGTGGAAATTAATCCCATGCATAATTTTGCTGATCGGAAGCATATATATAGTAAAGAGAATTGGTCCAAGGACTGAACCCTGCGGTACTCCACAAGTGACCCTAGAGTTTGAGGAAGATTTATTATTAACATGAACAAACTGGAATCTGTCCGACAGATAAGATTTAAACCAGCCTAATGCTTTTCCCTTAATCCCTACAGTATACTCAAGTCTTTGTAGGAGAATATTGTGATCAACTGTATCAAATGCAGCACTGAGATCTAACAGGACAAGTATAGACACAAGTCCATTATCTGAGGCCATGAGAATATCATTGGTGACCTTCACCAGAGCTGTTTCAGTGCTATGATGAGCTCTAAAGCCTGACTGAAACTCCTCAAGTAGGTCATTACTTTGTAAATGTTCACATAGTTGATTAGCAACTACTTTCTCAAGAATTTTAGATAAGAAAAGAAGATTAGATATAGGTCTGTAATTTACTAACTCATCTTGATCAAGAGATGGTTTCTTAAGTAAAGGTTTAATAACAGCTACTTTAAAAGCCTGTGGTACATATCCATTTACCAAGGATAGATTAATCATGTCTAAAATAGGACCACTGATCAGAGGGAATACCTCCTTAAACAACTTGGTTGGGATTTGGTCTAACATACAGGTAGAAGGTTTAGATGAAGCTAAAATTTTAGATAGTTCAGAAAGCTCTACTGCTTTTAAACAGTTCAGACACTGCGCAGGTTCTGGGTAAGTTTGGCAACTGTACTGAAGAGAAATCTAGGATTATTCTTATTCTCCTCAATTAATGATGAAAAATATGCTGCTCTAACTCTGCGAAGGGTCTTGTTATACAGCAATAGACTGTTCTTCCAGATTAGGTAGGATTCCTCTTGGTGTGTAGAGCGCCATTTTCTCTCCAATTTCCTAACATTGTGCTTCAAGGAACGCAGCTCTGAATTAAACGAAGGAGCCAGCTTCCTGTGAATAATCACCTTCTTTTTCAAGGGAGCTACATTGTCTAATGCAGAACGCAATGACGAAGTCATACCGTTTATAAAGACATCTATTTGTGAATTGGAAGAAACAACATTGCTGCCATCTACAGGGCATTTCTGCAATACGGAGGATATTAAAAAGGGGACAGACTCTTTAAGTTTTGATACAGCATTATCCGATAAAGATCTACTATAATGGAACCCTCTTTTGGGGGTGGAGAACTCAGTTAGATTAAACTCAAATGTTATTAAAAAATGATCAGATAGGACAGGGTTGTGAGGAAATACTGTTAATTCCTCACAATCAATGTCATATGTCAGCACAAGGTCTAAAGTATGGAGCCAAGAGTGTGTCGGTTTATGCACATTTTGAGCAAAACCAATTGAATCTAGGATAGTTTTAAAGGCTACACTAAGGTTATCACATTCTGTGTCAACATGGATGTTAAAATCACCCACTATAATAGCCTTATCAGTATTTAACACCAAATCAGATAAGAAATCTGACAACTCATCCAAAAACTGAGTGTAAGGGCCTGGTGGACGATACAAAACAACAAACAGAAGAGGTTTTATTGCTTTGCAATTTGGATGAGGGAAACTGAGGGTTAAATGTTCAAAATAACTGTAGTTATTAATTGGCCTGGGACTAATTAATAAATCAGACTGAAAGATGGTTGCCACTCCTCCTCCTATCCCACAGATCTGGGAATGTGGAAATTTGAATAACTGGAGGGAGTTGACTCATTTATACTAACGTAGTCCTCTTGTAGCCAGGTTTCTGTGAGACAAAACAAATCAATCTGTTTATCAGAAATCAATTCGTTAACTAACAAAGTCTTTGGAGGGAGAGACCTTATATTTAATAGACCACATTTAATCGTTTTATTTTTAGGTTCAAGGTGAACCGTATTGATTTTTATTAGGTTTTTATGATTTGTTCCTTTTAGATAAGTTTTTGATCTGTTAAGTTTTGGCCGTGGGAAAGACACCGTCTCAATAGGATAATGGATGGGTAACAGTACAGAAGCTGCAGAGAGGTGTGTTAAACTACAGCTCTGCTTCCTGGTCTGGACCCTGGGTTGTCAGCATTTAGGAGGACTAATAAATCCGGCCAGATTTCTAGAAAGAAGAGCTGCACCATCCAAAGTAGGATGGATGCCGTCTCTCCGGATCAGACCAGGTTTTCCCCAGAAAGTTTTCCAGTTATCAATGTAGCCCACGTCGTTTTCAGGACACCACCTAGACAACCAGCGGTTGAATGATGACATGCGGCTAAACATGTCATCACTGGTCAAATCAGGCAGGGGACCAGAGAAAATTACAGAGTCCGACATTGCTTTAGCAAACTCACACACCGAAGCAACACCAACTTTAGTGACCTCCGATCGGCATGACCGGGTGTCATTACCGCCAGCGTGAATAGCAATCTTACTGTATTTACGCTTATCCTTAGCCAGCAGTTTTAGGTAAGATTCTATGTCGCCCGTTCTGGCCCCTGGCAGGCATTTAACTATGGTCCCTGGTGTCTCTAGTGCCACGTTTCTGACTATTGAGCTCCCAATAATCAGGGTCGGCTTCTCAGCGGGTGTGTCGCTGAGTGGGGAAAATTTGTTTGAAACGCAGACGGGTTGGTGGTGAACTGGGGGCTGAAAACTAGAGCTATGCTTCCTACGAACTGTCACCCAGCCGGCCTGCTTACCCGGCTGCTCGGGTGCTTCTGGAGGACCACTAAGTGAACTAACGCTAGGTCTATGTGGCTCCGCGCTAGCAGAGGGGCGGCTATCAGCTGGTCTTTCCATAGCCCGGAGCCGGGACTCTAATTCTGACACCCTCGCCTCCAAAGCTACAAAAACACTACATTTATTACAAGTACCATTATCACTAAAGGAGGCAGAGGAATAGCTAAACATCTGACACAGAGAGCAGGAGATAAGAGGAGACTTAGTCAGAGACGGAGAAGCTGAAGTAATAGTAGGAGAGGAAGCCATTGTGGAGCTAAAGCTAGGCTAGGCTAAAGCTAGGCTAGCGCCCTTCTACCACGCCAAGAGAGCAAACCGTGAAACACGAGGAGTTCCCAAGTGTGATGTGCAGCAACAGAAAATGTTTTAAAAGTGCTTATGTGTTAGAAACAGATGTTACAGCAAAGAGATTAAAGATAAAAGCGAGAGAATCTGGAGCAACAAACCGTTGCTCACGCAGTGAAAACAGGAAGTAATACAATACGCCTTACCGCAAACAGGAAGTGACGTCAGCCAATGTTGGCACAGGACTTATTTCACTGGGGACAACAACACTCTATTACCAGTTTCACTCAGAATTTTTAAGGGTTTGCTTTTGATCTGGGATTAATTTACCAATTTCACACCAAAAGTGCATGTTGTTGTTCAAACAGATGCATGTGGCATCCTAAAGCATCTGGAAATTGTACCCTTGGATGAATCAGACCTGTGGAATTATGCAACTCTCTTTTTGATCACTTGGCTGATTTTTTTTCTCTCTCCATGATATCACTCAAGATTTCAGTGGGTTTGAGGTGTTGCCTTGAATACATCTACAGGTTTGACTCAAATGAACTAAAATGTTATGAACTGACCTATCCCAAGCAAATAAATCTATGACATTATTTGCAGTTTCTCAAACCTGGCATTGCATCATTGGTGTATGTAAACATTTGGATTAGAAGAAAATAACAAAAGCATCGCTAAAAACGTATCTCTCCCATTATTCTGGCATTTAACAAATGTGGAAAAATTGAAATCCTGATAGCGAGTAATTTTCAGTCAAATTTAAAATCTGTTGTTATATGTCAGTTTCTGCGTTGCACTCTTGCATCTCTATCCAAGCGGGTGGTGGATCAGTTAGTTTTACCAAATGATGACATTAAGATGGGGATGTTACAGAGCTTTAAGTGAAACTGAATTGAAATAGAAAGACAAAAAGAGGTAATGTGATCTGTCCTTCCACGCCAACAAAGGAGCTAAACTTCTTATTCATCTCCTTACCACGCCTTGTATCTCCTGCTGTGTTGGGATTTGGAGGTGACAGATGTTTAAATATGGCTGTGATTTCTTATCGCCACACAGCTGAAAGCTCCATTTGCCTTGGTCTGCTGAGATAGATGGGAGGCCGAGGCTGAAAGGAGAACCGACGCTATGCTAACGAATGTTTCAGCACAAGCGTTTCAGAGCCTTGGAAGGCGTGAGGAGGTACACAACACGATGATGGTGACAAACGCTGCTGCGAATGGTGGATGTGGTCATTTTCTGTTTTCTGTGTCCCGAGTGCGATGAGCAAATGAGTAATTATGGAAGGGGAGGGGCATGAATGCAATTACACTGGAGATGAAACACTGCTTGTCAAGACCTGGGGCACTGCTGTGGAAATGGAGAAATCAAGCAGAACGCACAAGTTACAAGTAAACCTACAAATAAACAAACAAAATGACAGCAATTTTGATTAAACCCCGGTGTGTTTACAACCCGTTAAATCAGTTGGATTATTGAAAGTCAGCAGCATTACATCTTCTCAATGATGTGTAAAAGAAAAAAGGAATGCACAAAAGAGCAGAAGTGATCCATCACAGCAAACCAGGTATGCATCACAGAAACGCCTTTTTCTTCATGCTACAGGGATTAAAGGCACACCTGGAGTTAAGTTGTTTCTGCACATTTTAAACTACTACACCTGGTGATTGTTTTCTAGCTATTCATTATGCTATAGATGCAGAGAGAAACTTCTAACAGAACAGGACGTTTAACGGAGGGTCACATGTCATGGTAACTGAAAATACAGAACACTGGATGTAAAGAAGCCTTTCAATTGGTAAATACAATTTTATCTGTTTTTCTTTTTTTACAGGTAATACAAATACATTCATTCAAGCATGTTTCAATGGTGGAAAACATATCTACAAAACAATCAAACTCTAAATTCAGAACTTCTACTTTCTACTCAAAATGTACCTGGTTTATACCTCCTCTGGGACCACTGCAGATTCTGTTCTATCTGTGCTAAATGCTTCAGCTTCATCCTACAGACCACAAGTATGCTGTTTCATTTCAGTTTAAAAATAATTTTATTTTAAATTCATCTAGGATATTGTGAATACTTGACTTTTTCTTGCTGTAACAACTTCCACAATACAGCATCTTGGTGTCAGCATAACAGGTAGCATGTTGCCTGTATGAGGGACTGTCAGTAAGTTTTCTTTTTTTGGGTTATTCTCTTTATGAACCTTCTTCATTCTGGATTTCCAGCCCTGCAGCATCCTTTGTTTTGCACCTTTCCATAGGTTTATCGAATAATGTTTTTTGATCTTAACCATCTGGGTTTTTTTGGACTAGATGGGGCAGTTTTTCTGAATACTTCTGTTAAGATATACCCAGAATCCCACTATCAAAATTTTACTTCATGATAATGTGACAAAATCTACCTCAGAATGACAAATGGTAAAACAAAAAGAAAATCCAGAGGTCCGAAGGGTGATGATACAGATCATACTAGCCTATCGTGGTTTATCATAATGCTGCCCTTTACTGTATTGATTTATTTATGTTGATCATTCTGCTTACAATGAACACAAAGGAGCAAAGTGCCAAGTCCCATAAAACAATGTGAGACATTTTAATATAGAAATTGAAATGGAGGTGAAGGGTAAGAAGAAAGGTGGAGGCACTTATAGCCAAAGCGTTACTGTGCACATCAGCTGTGTGGGTGTGTGGAAGTTTAACAGTGTGGAGCCAGCCCTCATCATTCACACTATACTGATGTTCGACCACATTCACCAAAACTGGCTCACATGATTCCCTGAAGAGAGAAAACCCTCTGTTCTTAATTTTTTATCTTATTCAGCTCCTACGTGTTTGCTCACTTTGCTTTATGTTGCTATGTAGTAAGTCCATTTTTTGTTTCTTTATCATTTAAACTTGCATCTCTCTCTTGTATTAATCTGCAGGACTGGGCTCCTCACCAAGTCTACAATCATGATTTTGTCTGCTGTCGGTAAAGGTCTGCTGACTTTGTTTTTGTGTGTGTATGAAACACAACTTGGTCGGTTGGTGAGAGAGAACCATCAGATCTGCGGTAGCGAAGTTGCACACAAGTGACAGCCAGCAGCTTCAATATGAAGCAGACATCTTCACTGACATTTCACACAATATTCATCTCTCCAACATAAACTAATCATTTCACCCAAACAAGTCTGATTGCAGGGAAGTAGCTAAAAATCATCTGATAGCCAAGAACTTAACTTGGTTATCAGATTATGTGAGGTGATGAACTCTACCAAGGGGGCTGGAGCAAGTCAACATAGTGTCTGGTTGGTTTATCATGTAAAAATATTTTTCTTTTACATGTTATTTGTGCCATCTAATAAAACATATTCTTTAATCTGAATTATTTAAATGTCACAAGAAAGGAAAAAAAATAGAAGAAACCTGTATGGTAAAAATGCATTTTAATGGGACTATATATCAGTCAGTTGACTATAAATAAAATATACTTAAGCAGCTTGTCTAGATCTCCAGGTGTTTGTATTTTGTATTTCTTTGCTGTTGTGTTTCCATGGATTGTGCTTTCTTTAGTTATTTTTTCATGCCTAATGTTCTTAGTTTATATTTTTGTAGTTGCTCTTACTTTAGTTCTTACGGTTGTGGATTAGTTTGTGGGTTTTGTTCTTAATTCATTCTATGTATGTTTTTGTTTTGTTGCATTTCCTGTAAAATTTCTTCTTTGTGTTTCCCTTTAGTTTCTGTTCATTTCACTCCTCACATGATCTTCTTCATTAGTCTTGGCTGTGCCTCATCTCCTTCTGATTACTTTCACCTGTTTCTGCCTCACTCCACACGTCCCTCTGTATTTAAATTGTGCTTCCATCCACTCAGTTTGGTTTCCTGCTCCTTGTAGCTTTGTTAACTCCATGCTCCCTGTTGCTTCAGTTTCTGCAATTTTGGGGACTAGATCTAGAACACGTTCAGCACAACTAAGCTGCCTCACTGTCATTGCTGTTAAATATCTCTAGTGTTAAGAGTAATGGGATCTCCCCCCCACATTTTTGCACAGCTTTTGGCTGACAAACTATGGCTCCATCCAAATACCTCTATTGGGTAAGGGCTCTTTAGCCAAAGTAGAAGTGCATCAGTGGTCATTGTCTAAGTGTTGTCCCAATAGTGCAGTAAGTAAGGAAGAAGGTAGGAAAAGGATCCTGCATGCGTCCTTGTGTGGGTAATTTAGCCTAGGAACCTCGCAATGTCCCTTACCGGCGCTAAGTAGCTATAAGAAATCCCACAATCCTTTGCCTTACATGACATCAATATCTACTTATATAGCACATTTAATACAGATACCTTTCACCCATAGTGCTATACACAACAAACAATATAAATATAATACGTAATAAACACACAACTTTGGAATAAGAATAAACACAAAATAAAAGTAAAAATACTGAATATTATTAAAAACAATAACAAACGTCAAAGATAATAAAAGAAATCTGTTCAGCTTGAGTTAAGGGTCAGTGGAAACAAGTACAGTTTTAACAAAGATGCCTAATCCACATGTAGCAGGGTTTTAAAAAATTTATATCTCCCCTACACCATTTTTTTTTTTTTTTTTTTTTTTTTTTAGAAAACTGTTTATACACACCAGCAGCAGAAATACGGCACTGTTTTTTTTTTTTTTTTTTTTTTTTTTTTTTTTTTTTAAATACGCCAGACTCAGAGGTTGCAGTGTACCGAAAGACTAAAACTTATGTCAGCCAATCAGAATCCTTCAGAACAACCACAATTTGCTGTTAGGATTGAATCATAGCAACAGGGGCTTGTTCTTCGTATGTTGCTTAAAACATCCGAGATCAAATGAGATATCCAATATGATATCATTGTGCTAATCAACCCGGCTAATTGGGTTCTTCAAACACACCTGTTGTTTATGATTAGTATGGATGGATTGAGTTATCTGAGATAATTACGCGTTCAAGCGTCGGATTAAAAGGGGAAATGTATCGATGGTAGAAACAATCATCAGCAACGCTGCTATTGGCTGTTCTGCATTGCCAAAGAATGCGCAGAGGTTTTCTACCAAGCAGAACAAGAGCTTTTAATGGAAGGTTATGCTGAATTTGAGTCATTTAATTAAAATGACAGGGAACACCTCAAAGTGTTTAAGCCAGGAATGAGGGCTGGCAAAAAGTAGCAGACAAATTAAATGCGTAAGTGCTGCCCATGGTAGATGTTTCTATCACTTTCTACAGTATGCATTTTTGCATTTTAATTTCATATATAGTTTTTTTTTTTTTTATGTCAGAGCCTCCACGGGACCCACTAGAACATGAAGTACAAGAACAAGTGAAGTACAAGAATATTCTACAAAATGGTAGCCTTTAATTATTATACTGTATTTTAAAAAGCCACTTTTTCCTCTTTTTAAAAGCCACTATTGTCATGGTTGAGTTTTGGTTTGGCTTTGTTTTTCTGTTACTTTCATTTTTTCATCTCTTTTGGGTTAGGTTTGACTTTATTTATTGTTAGTTTTCAGTCATCAGTTATTTTCTGTCAATTTTCACTTCACCTCCTCAGCAGTCAGTCACACCTGATAATCATTTACCAGCCAATTAGCCAGACCCTTGTTCCACCTGTGAAGTGCTCTATTTAAACCTCCCTCTGCCTTCAGTTCAGCACTGGGCCGTCATCATTCCACACCTCTCCATGCCAGTCCCCGTTTTGCCTTGGAAGCTTTGTTTTGCTCCTGTTGTTAAGGTTAGTCCTGCCAGTCACTCTAAAGACTGTTCGTTCACTGTTTGTTCCTGGAGAGGTTCTGCTCTGTGTCCTGGTGTCTCCAGAGAACTGCTAACTGGACTAGCCATCCTGTAAAGGCTCAGCTCTGTGCCCTGGTGTCTCTCAAGTTCTGCTAACCTGACTAGCCGCCCTGGTGAAGCTCAGCTCTGTGCCCTGGTGTCTCCAATGAACTGCTAACCTGAGTGCTATGAGGCTTGCTAGCCGAGCAGCACCTAGCAAGTGTGGACTCTCTGTCTCCGGGCCGTCAGCTCCTGCCATCACATTCATCCCTGACCTTCTGCAGTCCTGAACCTCCGGTCTTCATCACTCACCACCCAGCATACTTCCTTCAATAAAAACTCAAACTTTTAGTCCCGTGTGTGCGTCCTGAGTTCATCGGTAAACAAAACCCTGACAACTATTAAATGTTTGGCTGTTTATAACACCCACCAAGAAAAATATATCTACAATTACACTGCTGCGCTAAAGTATCCTGTCTATCTCGCAGTACGCAATTAATTTGAAAAGCTCTGCAAATTATTCTTGCACCTTCCGCAATAGGTTGCTGTCGTAAAAATGGACAACACATGGCTACGACAGACGTCCCTATCTCCTCCGCTTATAAAGGCGCAATCTAATCCTGTTGGCTCGCAAGCAGGCTTAAGTTTGCGCACATGTTGCTATGACAGCAAGTCCAGGATGAGTGTCGAAGAACCACACAATCAAGAACAAGCACCTGGAGGTTCGATCTTGTATTGCAGCAGTTGGGCTTGTTAATAAATACAGTGTCTGAAGCAATATAAAAATCAGCACCTCTCTGATGAAATAAATTTTTAACTCCACGGAATGGCCAAGTGTATAAACAATGGTTGCACATGTGTGACACAGCGCAGCAATATTCATCTCAGACCTTGATGTGTCAGACATTAATATTTGTCTTTTCATGTACACATTCAGGCTCAAAACCAGAGCCTGAATGTGTACATGAAAAGACAGATTTATAAATCTTCACTCTGGCTGGAGTTTTTAGAATCATTGGTTTTGATGTGTGGCTGAAAGGCATAACCGCATAAAAATGTATTTTTATCACCCAGATATCCTGCTGCATATGGACTAGGCCTTAAAATGCAAAGAGACTAGGCTGTTCTGATATTCAATGGAAGACTGTTCCAGAGTATTCTAGAAAGCATGCACTTTGTAGTTAATTTTTGGAATGCTGTAGGCCCAAATTTGACTTGCGTCATGCATGTGTGTTTTGGTCACGTAATGACATCAGAGTTTAAGGCTGTCCGAAATAAACAAAGCAGTCTGAAGCTCCTTTCCTACCCACAATCGTGTTCTTACTGTTGACCTCATGAAAAGTCAAGGAACACAAGCTAGGAGCCGGAGCTAGGAGCTATAACTAAGGGTATTCAGATGGAGCCAAAGTGTGGGGAAGCTGTCCTCGGTCTGGTGCTTCAATGTCCTTCAGCAGCGAATGCACCAGCAGGGAAAGGTGTGCACTGCCTTGATTAGGCTGTTTTTTTACCTGTACAGGTGTCATGCAAGCAAGGACAGAGAATTGAGGATACTACAGGAAGGATTGACAGTTTGGTATTTTTTGCAGAAAAGTCATTTACAACAAATCCTATGATCTGACCCTAAAGAAAACCCTACCTTTTTTAAATAAAGAGAAAACCAGTTTTTACAAGTTTTTTTTTTTCTGGATTGAGCTGATTGGGCGAAGCGACACCTAGTGCCTGATTACAAAAGGTTGGTTTATCCAATGTTGTGCAATTATACACTGTTTAAAGTTATTTAATGTTTAATAAATAACTCTCTGTTAAGTATTGTCTGGTGATAATCAGCTCTTAAGCTGATATCAGGACAATGGTTGAAAGGGATGAATTCGAGCACTAGCAATCTTTTAACAGCAAACTCTGCACACACATAGAAAAAAGGAGTGACAACTTCTCCAAGTTCAAAAATTTAATAACAGAAATAAATAGGGCTGGGTATCATCTAGGATGAGCCGATTCGATACGATTCTCGATACACAGCTCACGATACGATACGATTCTCGATACATAGCTCAGCTTGCTTTGATTCCAATATCGATATTTATTACTTTGAATTAATGCTCAGTGATTCAATCACCAAAATCAGCCAAATATTATGTTTATGTTCCATTTATTGATCACAGACATATTAACAGGAAAATAAAGTGCATTTGCTTCAATGCATTTAACGTGTCACAGAAACCAAAAATGTGCCCAAACATCTGATTTTAGGGACAAAGGAGCTTCTAAAATCCTGTCGGCCGTTCCACAAATGCGTCTCACTTGCTCTCCTTCGCTGTGAACTGTAATGGTTGCGCTGTAATAACGCCCCCTAGGAAAAAAAAAAAAACGCCCCCTAGAGGTTGGGAGGTATATCGATATTGAAAGCTAGAATATCGATATTAAATCGTTTTTAAAAATATCGATATTAATCTTTATATCGATTTTTATGCACAGCCCTAGAAATAAAATGAACATCCAGAGAACATCACTATATAATGCTGTTTATCTGAATTAACACTATATTTTGATTAACAAATCCTTTCTACTAGGCTAGTGAAACTTAACTAAACTACTAAGCAAAATGAAGACAAAAAGAAGCTAAGCTAAGGAACCATTTATATGCAAAAACAAAACAAAATTGGTTGATGATAATCAGAATAATTCAGTGAATCCCGGTTCACTGCAGATCTGACTTAAAGTGCATGGAATGGAATTAAATTAGTTTAACTAATTTAGAAAAACATTTGGCATGTTTTCAATCCATTCACAATTTGAATCCTGAGTAAACAAAACGTTATTTGATGAAATAACATTTTGTTTGAGTTAAAGAACCAAAGTTCCCCTTAAAGAATATGAATTGAGGTTAAATTAGCTTAACTAATTCAGAACAGTGGGCATGTGTTTCAACCCATTCACAATGAAAATCCTGAGTAAACAAAACGTTATTTGAGAAAATAACATGTTAAAGAATGATTTGCTCAGTAAAATTACTTTAGGGATGCTCAATTTTATTAATGAAATTCTACCCCTAGGGGTCGCTGTAGCGATTGCGTCACTACAATCGGTTACTCCTAAAGTTAACCAAAACACCTTTAAATCGATATTAATATTCCATATTAATGCGGTAATAAGGCTCATAGCACTATCGAACGATGGCGGAGCGAAACAAACAAGCCATATGCTTTAAAACAACCTTATTTGAATAACCGGAAGCCAGAAGCTATTAGCATTTTAGCTAGCGGGCTTTCGGCACTAATTTTAAAGACTTCAACTTTATTTTTAGCCATAATGAGTGAGCCAGTTGACATAAACATTAATATACCATCAGTGTATGAAACTCTTGTGGCGTTAACGTTTGTTATAACCATAAAAACACACTCGAATCATATCAGCAATGCCATTAAACCGAATGCTAGCATGAGCTACCTCCGTTAGCTCTTTGTTTTAAAAACACCATGTGGACGCATTACACAAACATTTCCAATTGACCTTGTAACCTTTTCCTGCCTCAATCCTGCCCAACCTGTCGGCGCCTCGTGTGAGTTTGGTCCACTTTGGTCATCCAAGGAAGGGAGCACTGAAAAGGGGAAACATCATGTCTTCTAGTGGCTTAACAGTAGACATGTGCACTCAAAGAAATTATTCAGGGACAGTGTTGCCAACTCCTCAGTAAGGAAAGTAGCTATTGGCTGTGCTAAAAGTCGCTAGAAGTCGCTGAATGACGTCATTACCTAATTTGCATAATCTGCCACATGATGTGATGTGCAAGTTATTGACGCTGTGGAAGAAAAGTGAGTAAAAGCACTCAGAATATATAGAGCTACTTTTTTCTGTTCATTAATGTTTATTATCATTCTTTTTTTATTTATTTTTTTTTATGTTTAATTTATTACAATACTAAGCCTCCTCCTTTACCCGGATTTGAGTTACAATTTTTTTTAAACTTTTTTTTTTACGTTTTCTTTTTTCCTTGTGGTCCACCAAGGAACCTACAAATCACGGTAAAACATGAACATGTGGCTGTGTGAATCAAACGGCTTTATTTATTTAAGATAAAATATTTCAAATTCAGTTATTTATGATCAACCTGCACCGTCAATCCCGGCGTATGTGAGCTTTATTTGCAGTCTGGACGCTGAGGGTAAACATGCTGTGTCTCTGACTGAAGCGCTGAGAGGGACTCCTGCGGTAGTGGGAGAACGGGGTTGGGACGGGGGAGGGGCCCCACGGCAGCACCTGCCGCTGGAGGACAAGAGTATAAACGATACGTGCTTTCACGTAAGAGTCTCCAAAAGTCGCTAGATTTGTCGCTAGTTGCTTTTTTGAAAAAGAGTCGCTGGAGGGGTCTGAAAAGTCGCTAAATATAGCGATAACGTCGCTGAGTTGGCAACACTGTTCTGGGAGCCAGTAAATGTGACAGTAATATTTAGGTATACATACTAAATGAACATGTTGAATATCATCATGATGAGTATTTTAGTCGACTATATCAAAATTAATGCGTATACCTCCAACATGAATCTTTGTGTGAAATGTCGATATGTAAATTAAGTTAACTTCTTCAAAATAAATTGATACTTGTATGGTTTAAATACTTATATGGTTTAAATATTTGTGATAAGTGTACACTTCAATTTTTTTTGAGAATACACTACGAATATCAATTATTTTTAATAAGTGCAATTATTAAACAAGTCAACTCAATTATATTGGAGACAAAACTAACCACTTAAAAAAATCAAGTTAACAGAGCGGAACCGACACAGATAAAATAATTAAAGCACTTTTTTAAAAGATACATAATTAGCTGGGAGGATTTCGTGTGTGTGTGTGAGTGTGTAAGTATAGATATAATTTAGTTTCATTAAGATATAAAGATATATAGGAAACTATATTTCTAAATTACATCTCCGTCCAGTTGATGGCGGTAATGCACACAGTATGTAAACTGCCAGAAAACACAATAGAAGAAAAAGCGTCATTTGACAAATGCATTTTAATTCAGACCTGTTTGATCTTTTGATATCCTGAATTCCCTTTCCTGTAACAGTTTTGAATGCTGTAGGTTGTGTCCACATACACTGTTAAGACAAGTGGGCATGTTGTTGAGGTATATGTTAGTTGGTGACTGTTGAAATGGAAAGATAACACAGCCCTCTGTTGTTGTGACACAGCTCCAGTTCCTGTGGAGAAGTATTTGGAGTATTTGAATGCACTTTTTGGGAATTACTTGCAATATACAAGAAATGATGTTGCTGCTAGTTTGTGCAGATGTTAAAAATGTAATTTTCTGTGGGAAAATGTTTTAAAATAAAGCTTTCATGTTTTGTGAGCTCTTGTTCATATTGGTTTATAGTACTAAATATCCTCAAAAATTAGTATTTAAAAAAATCAGTCAACACATTTCTTAAGTAAATCATAAGGACATTTGCAGTTATCTCCTACAAATGTTTTCAATTATATTTACTCAATTTGGTTAGTGATTTATACTCAGGTTTTCCATATGCTTAACACAGTATTTCAGTTACATTTACCCAATTTATGTGGTAATTGAGCCAAGTCAATTCATTCATATGTACTTAAAAATAATACTTGAATTTACTCATTACTCATGTTTTGTTTAACCGATTTGAGAGCTTTCATATCAACTCAATGTTTTTAAGTGTAAAAATGCTGCACTGATTAAATTAAGTACTGTGCAGTATTATTTCTTAGAGTGTGGCCATGAGCTGACGGGTCGGAGGCCTGGGCTCTGCAGCGTCCTCTGACCCGGTAGCAGCCACGATTTCAGCAGATTTGTCCCCTCAGCATGGGAAAGTGGGTCTTTTGCTGGCTTTTCAGCTCCATTTGGAGTCCGCTTTCCTGTAAAGGCTGAGTAGAAATAAACAAAGCTGTTTTGGGCATGGAGGGATCCTTTCCTCTGGCGTTTTATGCTGAAGTTTAGACAGCAGACTTAACTCTAATTTGCCCGGTTATATCCTCCGGGCGAAGAGGGATTTCTCTCAGGTGCTGGCTTCTGTCTTTCGGCCTTGTGAGGCCTCATGGTTCAGGCCAGCCTCCCTCCTCCTTTGTCTCAGGCAGGAAGAAGGTGAAGACTGGGTGGCAGCCCCCTCTCCTCGGGGGCTACAGGAAAAAGTGGTCTGAGCGTCTGGTCAGAGGTAGACTGAAGGGAGCAGGCACCCTGCTGTGAAGGCAGATCCTTGGTGGCTGTGGAGGTAAAACACTACTAGTCTTTTTTTTTATTATTTCCCCATGTCACACATTGTTCAAAATTAACACAATTTAGCCATGGTGTGATGGCATAACACCAATCAATTATTGTTGTCTGTCATGTGCAGCATGACAAACAACAACAATCTAAGCTAGTTAAGCTATTTCTTACTGTTCTTCTTTCAAAGATGAAATCTGGGATTCTTACAAAATAGATGTGATATCAGTAACTATCCGTGTGTTCTCCTGTGCTGCCATGTTTATGCTGCTTTGGCAGTGGGCTTGGCACCTCTTACTTTCGTCGCACTGCTATGTTCCGCCTTAATTCACAATGCTGCAATGTGATTGGCCCGAGACATTTTTGGTTTGGACACAAACAGTTGAAGCTAGATTCTAATGGATTCAAGATGGATTCTTGTCTATTTGGGAATGCACAAATACCACCAGAATTCTGCTGAGGTTAATGATATTATGTTTTCAGATGTGCCTGTATTTCTGTGTTGGCAAGCTAAGCTTGGGTCCACAGCTCACCTTTTGTCACAGTTATACTTTAGGGTTTTCAATTATTGCTCTCTGTAGATATGGGCCTATATATTGTGTGATGAGAAAAATCAACACACATTCACCTCAATTGAATAGCATGTTCTCTGGTCATTGTTTTTACCCATTTGGATGAGTGGCAAAGAGCAAGGGGTCCCCTTGTCCTGTTCTGTAGATTTTCCTTACTAATCGAAGGTTGTTAGATACTACAATAAAAAAGACTTTCAAGTAAACATTTTAGCCATATTTCCGGTTGTCTTCTATGTAGTGCAACAGAAGTAGAAATATCTAACATTTCCTACTATAGCTGTAACATAATTTCACTAAACTAAGACAACACATGTAGCGCAGAAATTCTGTCTAACATCATGGGTATCAGTTATTGTAGATCCTACAACTATCATCTTCCCATCAGGCAGGTGTCTTCTTTATCAGGGTGTCCAGGGAACCTGCTCACAGCTCCAACCCCCTGTTCATCCCCTGCTAAATGTGAGTTGGATAAACAAAATATTTCACTTCTCTCATCTTCAGATTGTGATCCATTGATGGTAAGTTTAAATGCAGTTTCTATCAATGTTAAAATGGAACCAACCTATACAGATACCATAAAATGACTATTGAATTAACTAAACTGTAAGTAAACTGTATGGCTTGTAACAGCCACAATCCTTTTTAGGAATAGGCATTGGAATAGGCATTGGCCTTGATTAACAAAAACTGGAATTTTTTCAAGCACCATTTTATTGATGACCTGCAAGTAATCATAGAAAATGTCAAAAGGCTAGGTTTATTACTCACCTGTCAAAATTAACTTTTGACCTTTTTAGAAACACTTTTGAACTCAGACAAGCCTTTAGAAACATACCTTCCTGCTGTATAACTGAGTTGTAAAACACCCCCCAACTATGGAATCAAAAAACCTCTGCAGATTTCCAGGCCAAATACCCTTAAGTTAGACAGATCTGGGGAAATAAAACCTCACAGAAGGCTAATTTAATTCAAAACATACTGATAAACTTGTCATTCTGACATCTATTCCCTTCGTGAGTCATCACCAACGAGCAACCCCTAAAACATTCTGCTGAAAAAGGTTAAAGAAGAAAACTGACACTCATTTAAAAAAGGAAAAATATGTTACCTGGAAGTGCAAAGACATTTCTAACAAACCCAAAGTAATCCTTTTGAGATACTTAAACTAAAGTTTTGTCATATACCAAAAGCATTTTGCACTTTAATAATACACCTGCTTAAAATATGCAGAAGCACACATCTGTCAAAAAGCAGATTCTTTTGGCATTTGGGAGAATTTGAAAAACCTTTACAATCATTCAAATGAGCCTTGGAGGAAAAGCCAGACTCGTTGACCAAGGCGGTAACGGGTCGCTGGGGTCCGCTTCTGATCAGCAAATCGGCGGTTCTGTTTGGCTGTGCAGTGGAGAGCATGGACAGTTTGGGACCAAATGTGTTTGCAGCGGCGGATGTGGTGTTAGACTGGGGAGACTGAGATAAGCCTTTGTCAGAGGGAAACGGGAGATTGATAACCAAGGGAGACTTCAAACGGAGAGAAACCAGTAGTGGCGGAGACGTGGGAATTGTGGGCATACTCAATCCAAGGTAGGTATTTGTTGTAGTCAGTAGTGTTTGAGGAATTAAGGCAGCAGAGGGTTGATTCCAGTTCTTGATATAAGCATTTGGTCTTACCATTGGTCTGTGGGTGGTAACTTGAGGTGAGGGTGTACTTGGAGCAGAGGGCAGAGAAGAATTCTTTCCAGACGTGGAAAGTGAACTGTAGATCAGAGAGGATGTCCTAAGGAATGCCATGTAATCGAAAGATGTGTTTCACAAGGAGCTGGGCGGTCTGGAAGGCAGAGGGGAGCTTTCTTAAAGGATCGAGGTGACATGGCTCGGAGAAGCGGTTGAATATGGTAAGGATTCCTTGAGATGTGGGCAAATCCAAGGCGAAGTGAGACCAGGGGCGTTTAGGTTTGGAAAGTGGCTGGGGGGGGCCTATTGAACGGCTCATGTGGGACATGCGAGAATGTAATCTTTAACATCCTTGTGGAAGGATGGCCACAAAAAACATCGTAATCTGAGCATTAGTTTGGCTGGTGCCTTGGTGTGCGACGAGCTTGACTGAGTGAAACCAATGAATGACTTGGGACCGGAAAGAGCTGGGGACGTAGGTTCCATTTGGCGGACCATTTCTGGGATCGGGTTCATCTTGCAAGGCCTGGGAAAAAAGGCCCTTGATCTCCCAGTGGAGGGAACTGAAGGTGCAGGTGGGTGGAAGGATATGTGCTGGTTCCTTGTCTGAGTCTTCGAGTGAATACTGGCGAGAGAGGGTATCCGGTTTTATGTTCTTTTGAGCCGGGATGACATGAAATGGACAGGTTGAACATAGAGAAAAACAAGGACTAGCGGGCTTGTCTGGAGTTCAGGTGTTTAGCGGACTAAAGATAGGCGATGTTCTTGTGGTCGGTCCAAATTAGGCAAGGTTGTTCGGTCCCCTTCAATCATATTATACAGATTGGTCCAAAATTTCCTATATAAGGTAACCAGTTGATTGCTTCAAAGTCCCGACAAGCAGCATTCACTCCTGGAGAAGCTACAGGGAGAGTCGTCTGCATTGTCCATGGCTTTGCAGCAATCCCTCATACTGAGCAAGCATGGAGCGACATTACCACAGAAAACACATCAAACTGAACCATTACAGTTAATCATCTCTGGCAATCACAACGAACACATTTCATCCTTTGGACTTGTGTGGGTCATTCTTGTCTCACACATACAACCCTCACCTCAACTTGTCAGAATCCTGAATTGAATCCTGGTCAGCCGATTGCCTTACATCCTCTCTCAATTCAGCAGTTCCAACTGTCATGCTGCACTGACTCCAAAAAACCCAAGACCCCAAGATCTTTGACAGGTGTTCAATGAAGACAAAGCCTTTACCAAAGTGTTAACCACCACACTGACCCTATGACTGTACCATCAACCCACTGGCTGGGGTTCTTTTTGCCACCAGTTGACTCTGCAACTTGTCTCGCCCCAAAAGAGAGGCTGTGGAGAAATATATCGAGTGCCTGGTCGCCAGACTCATCTGACATTCCTTATCTCCCCTAGGGGTGGGCTTCTTACTCGTGTCCAAGAAAGATGGCTCTTTTTTTCTGCATCATTTACCAAAGCTTAAATCAGATAACCATTTTAAAATAAGTATCCTCTTCCACAACTTGCCTCTGCTTTTGAACTGTTTCCTGGCGCCATCATCTTCACCAAGCTTGACATTTGCAATGTTTACCATTTGGTCCGCATCTGTCAAGGTGATGTGTGGAAGATGGCATTTAAGAAACCACTATGGCACTTTGAGTACATGATCATGCCTTTCGGATTAACCAATGCACCTGCTATATTCCAAGCCCTCCTCAATAATGTCCTGTGGGATTTCCTGAATCTGTTTGTCTACGATCACCTTTCTCATTTTCTCCCAGTCCCTTGAAGACCGTCACAAACATTTTTACTAAGTCCTTTAACGTCTCCTGGAAAACCACCTATACATGAAGGAGGAGAAATGCGAATTCCACCTGGCTTCAGTCATCTTTCTTGGTTTTATCTTGGAGGACAGACTGATTCGCGCTGACCATGACAAGAATAAGGCCGTGTAGGAGTGACCTGTTCCAGAGTCATGCAGGCAGCTGCAAAGACTCCTTGGTTTCACCAACTTCTAAGGACACTTTATTCAGTACGGCAATTTGGTTGAGGCACCACTCACCTCTACCTAAAATACCTACTCGTGGACAGAGGAAGCCAACCTAGCTTTTAAGAAGCTAAAAGAGAGGTTCTCCAAAGCCCTGATTCTGGTACAGGCTGACCCACTCAAACAGTTTGTCTTGGAGGTTGATGCATCAGATACTTGAGTTGGAGCAGTACTTTCTCTGCGAAAGCAAGATGATAAACTTCATACCTGTGTGTTCTTCTCCAGGCAACAGAGTGCCACTATAATGTGAGAGACTGTGAGTTAAAAAAAACTCTCCCTGAAGGAATGGCAGTGCTGGTTGAAGGGAGCTGAACATCCAGTTCTGGTTTGGACTGACCACAAAAACCTTTCATGTCTCCAATCTGCTAAGCGCCTAAACTCTGGAAAGTGTTGGTCACTTTTCTTCTCTCCATTTAATCTGTCTATTTTGTATCTTACAGGGTCCAAGACGTTAAACCTGACACTCTTAGAAAAAAACCTGACACTCTATCCTTGCAGTTTTTGCCTGATGAGGAAGTACAATGACCCACCACCATTCTCCCATCATTGTGTATGGTGGGTGACCTCATGTGGGACACAGAGGACATAATGCGCAGAACCCAACAAGAAGCAGATCCAGGTACCAGGCCAGCCAACCAAACCTCCATCTTTAGGGTTGTACCTGAGTCACCGGATCCACACTGCGACCCTGGTATTAGCCAAACCATTATCCCTTATCATAAATTTTGGTGGCCCTCCATGTTCAGAGATGTCCAAGAATATGTCTGCTCCTGCTCCACCTGTGCAAGTAATTTGGCTAGTAATCAGTCAACTGCAGGTTGAACTTCTGCTTGTTCCCTAGCTTTCATGGTCCCACATAGCTCTTGACTTTACCACCGGCCTGCCATCAACACAAGCTATGACCACTATCCTCACTATTACCAACTGTTTTTCCAAGGCTTGCTATCTTAATTCCCTCAGAAAATTACCCACTTCCTTCCAGATGACTCAATTCTTTGGAAAAAGTTTTGCACCGCTCTTGATGCAAAGGTCTGCCTATGATCTGGGGCCCGTTCTTTGTACGTCGCTTCCTCAGTTAGCTGGATGTGATTGTTGACGATTTGGCATGATCTTGGATCGTTTGGTTCTTCGAAAGTCATCCTGCACTAGCTGTCATAGCAACATGTGCGCAAACTTAAGCCTGTTATGACAGCAACCTGTTTCGGAGGGTGCAAGAATAATTTCAGAGCTTTCCGAATTAATTGCCTATTGCGAGATAGACAGGATCCTTTAGCGCACCGCAACAGTGTAATTGTAAAGAGATTTTTCTTGGTGGCTGTTTAAACAGACAAACATCATTTAACAGTGGCTTTTAAAAAGAGGAAAAAGTGGCTTTTTAAAATACAGTATAATAATTAAAGGCAACCATTTTGTATACTTCACTTTTACTTGACCCCATGTTCTAGTGGCTCCCGTGGAGGCTCTGACATAAAAGAACAAAGTGAATATGAAATTATTAAAATGCAAAAATACATACTGTAGAAAGTGATAGAAACATCTACCATGGATAGTATTTACGCATTTAATTTTTCTGATACTTTTTGCCAGCCCTCTCTCCTGGCTGTAGCAGACTTTGAGGTATTCCATGTCATTTTTTTCCCTTTTCTTTATTTTTGTCATTTTAGTAGTTTTAGAAATACACATACATACATTGAACAATTGGACCCACCTCCAACAAAAATTACAGAGCAACTAGTTTGACAGGAGCAGTTGAATAATAATAAAAAAATAGGGAAAAAGTAATTACATTACTTATACAGTTGGTGTCAAGTTCCGATGAATCTTTTATCACTCCTGACCAGTAGGGTACGATCTTAGTATATTCTCAGAAGACATGAAAATGTCCTGCAGACACATTCCCACAGTTCCTCCAACATTTTGCCTTCTCTGTGTCGTTACAATGTTTACTTTTAATGTTAGGTGTAACAAAAAAAAACGCACCATGCATGTCCAGGAAAATTCCCTCCATAGGTCAGAACTTGACGTGTGGATCACAGAATTACAAATATTTAACCAAACATCAGTTATTGTTATTTTAGTTTTAGTTTTGTTTTCCCATTTAACCTTAAGATATGTTGTATTACATTCTCTCTTTGTTTATAGACATGAGTATAGTTTGGATATAGGTTTTCTTTTTTGGGAGGTCTTCCATTGCTGGAATCTAATAAGATTTTAAGTATACCTGCCTCATCCTGCTCCAAAGATTTTTAATTTTTATTGTAATGGTATCTTAGCTGAAGGTATCTAAAGAAATCACATTTTTCCAGGTTATAGTTATCTTGAAGTTGTTTAAAACTCTTTAATTCAGTATTGCTTGTAATCTTCCAGTAACTCGTTATACTGGAATTAGGCATAACCTTCCAATAAAAGCTCTTGTGCTGCTTGGGAGAAAAATTGTGCACATTCTTTGGCCATGCTGAACAGCCAATAGCAGCGTTGCTGATCATTGTTTCCACTATTGATACATTTCCCCTTTTTAAAGCGACGCATGAACGAGCAGTTGTCTCAGCTAACTCAATCCAGCCATACCAATCATAAACAGGTGTGTTCGAAGAACCCAATTAGCCAGATCATGGTTAGCACGATGAAATCATCTTGGATGTCTCATTTAATCTCGGATGTTTTAAGCAACGTACGAAGAATGGACCTCTGGTTTCAACCCCAAGTCTAACAGGCACTTCATTATTAACTTGTCGGCCTCCTATCATGCCTATCTGTCATCTGAAATGATGACAAAACAAACAATTATGGTCAACTTAGGGACCTAAGCCAATATTGCGAGACAGGATAGACACGCAAACATAACAAAAGTGTAACAAAGGATGGCTCGTTTCGTTGTGAGCTGTTCGACGTATGATCAGATTTAAGCTTCAATAGAACACCAAAGAACTCTTACCTGTTCACTACTTGATGTCGCTGGAATTGGGTCAGGATGTTCTTCGGTTGGGCCCTTTCCTCCAACAAAATGCTTGCTACATATGTACGTGAATTTGGTAACTTTTTCCGGGTTGAACTGTTGTGTAGGCCGACCGCACCGATTTACCCAGCGCACACATCTCTCCTTGGCAGTCTTGAATTTCAGGAAATTAATGAAGAAAACATCCTTCATATGCGGCCGATCAGCGAACCTCGAGTCGCTGTTGCACGTTTCATAGTAACAATGTTTAAAAACCATGGTCTTAGACTTGGAAAAAGCAGTCGTTTTACTGAGTAAAACCAAGGGTAACGTACAGCTCTTTTACAGCGAAACAGCGGAGGACACAGCAAGCTTGCCCTACCGCGTACCACGTGATATGACGTCTCGTGACGTCACGTTCTTAAAATAGCTCGCTCGCGGTACGCCATTTAATTATAAGCCATTCTTGTTGATCCGAGATTTGGGCCATCCCCTGTGGATCCAGACAAGTTCAACATATGTTTAACAAACTGTGAAACATTCTGCCTTTTCATAAAAGTGCTTATTTTATGTGGGGCAAAAGCCTTACCTCTAACTTGACACTGGCAGTGTTTGTTGCTAGTTTAGAGGACTTTATTGCAGCATAATCCTAACAATTTCAGCAATAACTACTGTGGTCCACAACAGTGACATGTATTCTAGAATAGTTTGAAGTCAGAAAAAATAATGGACAGTCTTATATATAAAGAAAGCAAAAAATGCATATACAGCTGTTTGAGCTTCCTTCCAACCTCTGCCTTTATCGCAAGTCATTTTCCTACTTTTCCTTTAATGCCTCCTTCCTTCCTGCCTCTCATCCTGCTGCTCAAGGCTTTTCAGTAAAAAAATATTGATTTCTGGCTCTTCCTTGTCTCTTCTTGGCCTTACACACTCTCTGCACACATACCCACCCCCTTTGCAGCTCTTCAGTAAAGATGAAAAAGCAAGCAGCAACACTTCATCTAGAGTGTTATAAATAAAGGGCTGATGGATGTTCAATCGACTGATAAACTGACATCCAGTGGGAGCCAAAGTGAAAGTCAATCAGAGAGCAGCTAAGAGATGTCACACTTAATGCTACATACACAAATATACAAATGCAAACTGCTCTACTGAAAAAGCAAATGCAGTGTTTATCCACAAGGTATATCTATGTATGTACGTTCTCACTCCCTACTTGTCATATATTGATGCTTGGTCAATTTCCCTCAAAGTCACAAGTTGATGCACAGGGGACCCCCTACTCATCATTATTTGACGAGAAGGGTGCCCCCATAGAATATTATAGCAACCCAGCCTCCATGGGATAAGTCTGCAGCAGCCAAAGAGTTCCATCTTATTTTGTTTGTTTTTGTTTTCTGTTCGTAATTGTTAACACTCCAAGCTCTAATACAAAACAAGAGAGATGAGCTGTTGGAAGTGCGATCCAACCCCAGAATGAACAGATTGCACCGACCGTTGAAACCACAGTTTTTTCATCCTGATCTGCAACGGACAACAGAGGCCCCACTCTATCCGCTCTGGAGGCCAATCTGCTGACTCGGCTAAAAGTTAACCCATACAGACCAACACTTCCAAGGCTCATTCTGTCCAACATAAGATCCCTCACCAACAAATTTGACGAGATCCGGTTAAGAATCACACAGTGGACAGCTGTGTATCGATTTTCACAGAATCGTGGTTAGATGGCAGCGTCCCCAACGGAAGAGTGCATGCTGTTCAGGGCAGATTGGATGGCGGCTGTGGAGAAAAGCAGAGGAGGAGGACTGGTGATCTATATTCACAACACCTGGTGCACAACAGCAAAGACTGTCAGAACCTTCTGCTTATCTGACCTGGATTACCTTGCAGTTAAGTCCAGACTAATTAAAATGGCTAGAAAGCTCAGCTCTGTGATAATTATGACAGTGTACATCCGACCGAAAGCTAATGCCAAGCTAGCTCTGGAGCCACTTTACTGCTTTGTTACTGGCCAAAATAAACATTAAACCAGATGCAGCTGTGATCGTTGCTGTCATGATTTTGTCTTGGATGAACCCGGACATAGCACACACACACACAGAGCTGGTGAGCAGGTGGAGCGAGTCCATGGTAATTGCAGCCTGACAGGTGTGCCTAATCAGGACTGCACTGCAGGCGAAGGAGCCGGAAATGTTCAGAGTGCAGCCTTCAGGCAAAGCGATGCTTTATTAATATTGTTGTTTTAACTTGTTAAGCTGTATTTTATTTATTTTCTTTTGTAAAATAATAACTGCTTTTGCTCATTTCCTGCTTCCACCTGTGTCGTTTTGCAATCATTTTAGTTCCTTATGTAATCCTGCCAAACCTAGCGACTGGTCCATAACTTTTTAATTATTTTAAATTACAAGCAGAAACCAGGGTTACACTGATGTCCCTGGTAGGTCGTTGTACTCTAAGTATGAAGCCCACTCTTCTGTAAAAAACTAGATAAATTCTTCATCATTGAACAACAATGTACTAAATCTCCAGCTTTTGTCTTGTGGGATTACCTTTTTATTTATTAGGGTTAAAGTGACATGAGCATGATCACTGACAGTTACAGGATTTATCACAATGTCTAAAATGTCAAAAAGCAGCGGGCTGTTAAGAAATCATCCAGACAGGAGTAGGGGTGATGGACATTTGATAATAAAGTAAATTCTCTATTGTCAGGATGAATTGCATGGCAGAGGGTGACACCCCCCCAAGATTCATATATATATATATTCATATATATATATATATATATATATATATATATATATATATATATATATATATATATATATATATATAGAGAGAGAGAGAGAGAGAGAGAGGTATAAATATAGATATAAATATAGATATAAATATAGAGGTATATAGATATAAATATAGATAGAGGTATATAGATATAAATATAGATAGAGGTATATAGATAGGTATGTAGATATATAGAATGGTTGCAGTTAGAACTCAAATGTCATAACAAAGCTTCTAAATCTGAGCCTGACGCACAATTTACTCCGTAAAATACAAACATGAAGTAGTTTGATTTGTGTCCAATGACGAGCGAGCGGGAGAGAAATGGTGAAGCTGCACAGAGTAACAATAACAGAGCGCTCCATAAAGATGTTATTAATCAGAGAATTTTTTCTGATTGTTTCACAGCTGTACCTTCAGCAGGTAAACACCCCCATGGCAACACACCTCGGCTTCCCCAGCCCCTTTCTGTCTGAATATGCGCTAAAACTGCCTCTTTAAAATTAACTGCACTGTGCAGTCTGCGCCTGTCTGAAAAGTATTTAGATATGTGTGTGGGCATAATCAAGAAATCGCGTCTATCACCACTAATCCCCCCCAGAACTAGCGGTAACGAGAGCGGTGTGCGTGTCATGCGCGTCAGAGCTTGTCACTATGGAGCCAGATTAGTAGCTTTAACATTTGCAAATGTGTGTGGAGAGTTGTGTGTCTGTATATATATCACCACTAGTAGTGCTGTGATTTTTGAAGCTCCGGGTCAAATTGCCCAGAAGAAGAAAACAGCGGCTGGCGGAGGACTGTTTCGGCTGAAAACTGTTGTAAATAAACCCACAGCTATAGCTGAAAGCCCCCCTAAGCAACAGTTAAACCTTGTAGTGTGTAAATGGGGAGTACAAAGGCAACGCAAACCTGTTTTCACCGTGTAAACAGAGCCAGAGACTGTACTACAGTGCTGTAGATGTATCCAAAGCATAGTTGTTAAAAATAAATAACTGCCGAATTGATACAATTTCAAGTAGAGGACTTGCTGTATATGCATGACTTACCTTGTCACTCCTCAGTGCAGAAATACATTCCTCCGACAAATGATGACTTTTTAAAAAGAAATAAAAGGCGCCCCTCCGTCTCTCCTCTTCTCCATGACACTCAAATATCCCGCGAGCTGATGCCGGGGTATGTTGCGTTGTTATGATGAGACAATTATCTGGTTTTAGCAAGATAAGTCTCTCATTAAAACAAGAAACCTTTGCCGTTAAAGGGAGAAAGTTATATAGTTATAACAAGTTGCCTTATCAGCCGTCTGGAAGCAAAACGCTTTGGTAAAATCCTTGAAAGTCACGTGACCTCCCACAGCCGGAAGAGGCAGCCTGTGTGCCTGTGAGCCTGCGCTCAGGGCAGTATGTGAGCCTTTGAGCCTGTGAGTCTGCGCAAAGGGACACAAATCGAAAAGATACGCATACAAATCCTTCCACGCATTTGTGCATCTCACGCGGCAGAACAGTAGCAAAAATCACGTGTGTAAAGAGAGCCAACCGAAAAACCGCTTGACTTGTAACCAATGATTTGTCTGTATTTCTGGGTCTTGAAGCAAAAACACTTCAGACACAAGTGTCTCTGTGTGTGCTTACAGATTGATCTACACATTTGCGAATCTCAGTACACGTTTGCAGATCTGAATACAGATTTGTGGATTTTTTACACATTTGCAAATCTCTGTACACATTTGCAGATCTGAATACAGGTTTGTAGATTTTTTACACATTTGCAAATCTCTGTACACATTTGCAGATCTGAATACAGGTTTGTGGATTTTTTACACATTTGCAAATCTCTGTACACATTTGCAGATCTGAATACAGATTTGTGGATTTTTTACACATTTGCAAAACGGATTACACACAAGTAGTTTTACACATTTGCAGATTGTTGTACAGACACACAAATCTTCTCACACATTTACAAATCCCACTGCACACGCACAAATCGAGATACAGACACACAACTCTCCACACACATTTGCAAAAGTTAAAGCTACTAATCTGGCTCCATATGTCACCGGTTCAAAGTCATGGCACCCTGAGCAGCGCGGCGCTGTTTGTAGGCGCTGCGCGATCCATAGAGAGACCGAGTCACTCAATTTAATCTCGTAAATAAAACTTTCGGCCAAATTAAATTTTTTCCTCTGCTGACGTAAACAACGTAAAGTCAGGAGCTCGTTTTCTTCTCCCGAATCCGTTGCGATTCTCTCCTCTGTTGCCTCCAACTTCTCTCTCACTCTCTTCCTCTCCTCTTTAATAACTAACTTTCACCTTAGATGCCTCACCTGTTTCCCTGATGTCAGCCTATTGAGCATATTTGCGAGAATTATTGAAGCAGAGACCACAAGCCATATGCGCATAACACAATGCGGATTTTTCATCTTAAAATGAAGCGCAGAAGAAGATTTCTTCTAAATAAACACATTTTCGTGTTAATAATGTATCGTTCCATTATGACACACAAGCACCAGACCGAGGATTTGCTGCTAAAACTTTATTTTAGGACACATAGAACGGGACAGCTTTCACCCCGCCAGTCCCCAGAATCACGACTCCTCTCCCTGGAAGCCACACATGTCTTCCACTATGACCCCAAAGCAATCTGATTTAAAGGAACAGTAAGTGTGCAACGGCATTTAGCAATAAAGTCTAATAAGGATCATTACAATACATTTTTATTTATTGATTAAATTAACAGCTTTTTAAGCTTTACAAAAGAAATGCTTGTTTACAAGCATTGTGTGGCAGAAAAAAAAAACACGGTCAGATGGGATTACAGTTTTCGCCTCGCGCACCCCCTAGTGGCACCAACCTTTGGGAATCCCTGATTTAGACCAAAGTTGAAATCCCCTCCTAAAAATAGTCAGCAATCCCTGTGTTTTGAAAGTGCATGGAATAATTTGTGAAAGAATGAGGGGTCATGAAAATTTGGGCCATATATACTGACAACACATAACATTTGGTCATAAATAGATATTTATATTATTACAAATCTACCCTCTGGATCTATAATTTTGTCTAATGTTGTGAAACTAACATTTATGTGGGTTAAAATTGGTACTCCTCTTTGACTGGAGTTATAACAGGTGGTACACATCAAGGAACTCATGTGAGTTAGGATCATTTACTGTTCTAGCTGATTCATGAATCTCTTGTAATAGGTCAGCATCTGCATTTATTATTTTAAGCTGGTTAAAAATTTTAAATTATTTCTCTCTGGTGCCAGCTCCATGTACATTCCATGTCACAAACTTTAGATTCACCATAAATGTGAGTGGAAAGCTGAGGTTGGAAAGTGCATGTCCATATAGAAATATATAGATAGATATATTATATGCAAATCATGTAGTTATATGGATCAAATCATATGCTCACAGCTTTTTTGTTATGCACTTGCTAAGTTTTTCCACCAAATATGTGTTAGGCCAATGAACAGTCAGCCACTTGCCAACATCACACTCCCATTCAGGAACTTTACATGGATCTGGGAGCCGGTTGCCACTTGTTAGGGTTTTTGTTTTGCTTTGCTTAAGTAAGCTTCACAATATTTTGCTGACGATGTGCATTCCGTGTCTTGACAAGCCTCTACTAGCCACCATGCTGCATGTACAAACATGGGTCTATAAGATGATCAATGAAAGTCATTTCCCGTCTCTCTACTCATTCTTTTTTCAAAGCTGTTTTGTATCGGTGGCAGCAGATACCCAGAGTTGAGATATTACTGTCAAGATTGTTCTACGGATGTACTCAGAACCACACACACGGGACTAAAAATTGAGAGTTTTTATTGAAAGGATGATGAATGATGTGATCGGAGAGGCAGGGCTTCACAGGAACAGGGGTGAAGGTGTTGGCAGGGGCTGACGGCCCGGAGCGAGAATACATGGAGCCAGAGGCCGGCAGCAGTGTCCACAGTTTCCCAGAGGCAGGCGGCAGTGTCCACAGCTTCTCAGAGACAGGGCAGCAGTGTCCACAGCTTCTCAGAGACAAGGCAGCAGTGTCCACAGCTTCTCAGAGGCAAGGCAGCAGTGCAGCAGGACTAACCTTAAAAGAGAAGCAGACGTGGCAGGGTTCCAAAAGGTACACGGGTTGACAAGCATGGAGAGGGTGTAGAACGAATACTCATTCTGCCGTGCTGCTGGTCCTGCTGTTGCTCAGGCCTACAAGTACTCACTCTGCCATGCTGCTGGTCCTGTTTGCCAGTTCCTGCCTCCTCTCTGCTCCAGCCAGAACTCTCTCCGGGCCTTCAGCTCCTGCCTTCATCTACACCTCTGTTTGAGTCCCGGCCTGCCTCTCTGGTTTCATCTATCATTATCTATCTTCTTTTCAACAAACTCTCAATTTTAGCTCAGTGTGTGTGGTTCTGAGTTCGTTGAAGACAAATCATGACACTGGCTATTAAGCTAGCTTTAGAGGAGTGACGACATTGGCTGGAGGGGTGCGAGCAGCCCATTGTTATATGGACCGAGCTTAAAAATCTCGCCTACCTGCAGTGCGCCCGACGTCTGAACCCTCGACAGGCTCACTGGTCCCTTTTTTTCCACGGTTTACCCTGTACATAACTTATCGCCCTGGTTCCAGAAACATCAAACCTGACGCCCTCTCCACCACAGTTCTTTCCACCACAAATGCATTGCACATTTAGAATTGTAACAGAGGTGATTAAAAAAAGAAGCCCATTGTACTACAATGGAATTGCAGTACAATGGTGTGCACACTGTGAGAAAGGACGCATATACAGCTGTTAGGTGGTGCCAGAAAGAAAGAACTTTGTTATTGCAAATGACATTTGTCCTCAGCAGTGTGTCCCTGCCGTCTTCATCCCTTGAGGAGCAGTGGGCAGCTTCTAAGCACTAAGGATCTTCTTAGGGACCCATAGTGGTAGTCTGGGGGGATTTGCCTGTTTCCCTGTGATTTCCAATCAGCCTGCTAGTAAGTAAGTAAGTAAGTAAGTAAAATGTATTTATATAGCACTTTTCTCAGATAAAAATCACAAAGTGCATCACAGTAAAATACAAATACAAAAAAACAGTATTTTAAAACAAAATGGAAAACATACAAACGAAACCATAAAACCCACATGTCTAATTAAAAGCCTGCTTGAATAGCAGTGTCTTTAGTTGCTTTTTAAAAGAAGCAACAGAGTTCAAACAACGTAAAGAAAGAGGCAAAACATTCCACAGCCTCGGAGCCACTACCTGGAATGAGTGATCCCCTCTAGTTTTAAAATAAGTGTGTGGGACCACTAACAATGATTGGCCCAATGACCTCAAACTATGGGTGGGAGTATGGAGCTGTATCAGCTCAGAAATGTAAGGAGGACCTAGATCATGCAGGGCTCTAAAAGTAAGGACAAGAATTTTGAACTGGATTCTATACTGGACCGGTAACCAGTGCAAAGCTGCCAATACTGAGGTAATGTGATCTCTTTTGTTTATGTGAGTTAGAAGCCTTGCAGCAGATTTCTGGACAACCTGAAGACGGTTTAGCTCCTTCTTGCTCAAGCATGTAAAAAGACTGCTGCAATAGTCCAACCGTGAGGAGATAAAAGCATGAATAATCATTTCCAACTCACCCTTTGCTGTCATGATTTAGATTGTTGTTTGTTTATTTTGGACTTTTCTGATCAGCCTGTCACCCCTCAGCCACTATCCAATCAGTTCAGCCACCAATTAGTCCACATCAACTGCTAGTAATTACTGTCAACTCTGGTTACCTGTTCACCTGCTCATATATACCTGCTTCAGCCAACTCATCCCTGCCAGAACATTACTTCACTTCTCGTCCCGTCTGATCTCATCTCTTCTAGAGTGACGTGCCCTGCCTCTACCAGATCCTGTGTGCTCAGACAGCTGGATTCTTCTGTTAAAAGTTGCCTGTGTCTGCATGCTGCAGTTCTGCCTGTTTCCCTGTGATATTGCTGCTTGCTCCACCCATTCTTGTGGTTCCCCGATCCACATCGCCTTTTCTGGTCTGTTCACTTCCTGTATCTTCTGGTCTCCTGCTCATCCCTGCCTGCCTGCCTGCTTTATCAGCCATAACTCAATTCAATTCAATTCAATTTTATTTATATAGCGCCAAATCATGAAACATGTCATCTCAAGGCACTTTACAAAGTCAAGTTCAATCATATTATACAGATTGGGTCAGATTATACAGATTGGTCAAAAATGTCCTATATAAGGAAACCAGTTGATTGCATCAAAGTCCCGACAAGCAGCATTCACTCCTGGGGAACCATAGAGCCACAGGAAGAGTCATCTGCATTGTACATGGCTTTGCTGCAATCCCTCATACTGAGCAAGCATGAAGCGACAGTGGGAAGAAAAACCACCCATTAACGGGAAGGAAAAATCTCCGGCAGAACCGGGCTCAGTATGAACGGTCATCTGCCTCAACCGACTGGGGTTACAGAAGACAGAGCAGAGACACAACAAGAGAGACAAAAAAGCACAGAAGCACACATTGATCTAGTAATCTGTTCTACATTAGATGGTAGTAGCGGGTGAGCCGTCTTCTCTGGATGATGTCACAGTTAACAGAACGCCAGACCAGGTGTACCTACTATGAAGAGAAAAGAGAGAGAACAGAAAGTTAAAGCAGAAATGACAACACATAATGCATAATTGAAGAACAGTAGAACTCAATAGAGTGAGAAAATTAGATCCTGATATACTCCAGTAGCCTAAGCCTATAGCAGTAAAACTATAAAGGTAACTGAGAGTAACATGAGCCACTAGTTATAATTTTTGTCAAAAAGAAAAGTTTTAAGCCTAGTCTTAAAAGTAGACGGGGTGTCTGCCTCACGGACCAAAACTGGGAGTTGGTTCCACAGGAGAGGAGCCTGATAGCTAAAGGATCTGCCTCCCATTCTACTTTTAGAGACTCTAGGAACCACCAGCAGACCTGCAGTCTGAGAGCGAAGTGCTCTGTTAGGAACATACGGGGTAATCAGAGCTCTGATATATGATGGAGCTTGATTATTAAGGGCTTTATACGTTAGAAGGATAATTTTAAATTCTATTCTTGATTTAACAGGAAGCCAATGAAGGGAAGCCAAAATTGGAGAAATATGATCCCTCTTGTTGATTCTCATCAGAACTCTTGCTGCAACATTTTGGATCAGCTGAAGGCTTTGAACTGCATTTTGTGGACTTCCTGATAGTAAAGAATTACAATAGTCCAGCCTTGAAGTAACAAATGCATGGACCAGTTTTTCAGCATCGCTCCTGGACAGAATGTTTCTAATTTTGGCGATATTCCGGAGGTGAAAAAAGGAAACTCTGGAAACCTGTTTAATATGGGATTTAAATGACATGTCTTGGTCAAAAATAACACCAAGATTTTTTACTTTATTACCAGGGGCCAGGTTAATGCCACCCAGATTAAGTGATTGGTTAAGAAGTTTATTTTTTGAGGACTCTGGCCCAAAGATTACAACTTCGGTCTTGTCAGAATTTAGATGCAGGAAATTTAAAGTCATCCAGCTTTTGATGTCATCAAGACATGACTGCAGTCGAAGTAATTGATTGGATTCATCAGGATTTATGGATAAATATAGCTGAGTATCATCAGCATAACAGTGGAAATTAATCCCATGCTGTCTGATAATTTTGCCTATCGGAAGCATATATATAGTAAAGAGAATTGGTCCAAGGACTGAACCCTGTGGTACTCCACAGGTGACCCTAGAGTTTGAGGAAGATTTATTATTAACATGAACAAATTGGAATCTGTCTGACAGATAAGATTTAAACCAGCCTAATGCTTTCCCCTTAATCCCTACAGTATGTTCAAGTCTTTGTAGGAGAATATTGTGATCAACTGTATCAAACGCAGCACTGAGATCTAACAGGACAAGTATAGACACAAGTCCATTATCTGAGGCCTCAGACTCATTAGTCATGTCTGGTTCTGGTTGCCTGCGTCACTAATCATCCTCACAGTAAACCTTTCAAAATCATGTAACTCTGTGTCCAGCTGAATATCGGGTTCACCAGCATTATTCATTATACCTGCAAGATTTTTTTTTCTTCATTAAATGTAGGAATTGAGGGTTTTGAAATGGCTGTGTGCCAAGAGTGTTTATACATAAAAGTTTCAGGACGCCGGCCCTTGAAGAAACGGGTTTTACAACTGTGAACTACAGGATCACTGAGAATGTGTACTTACTCTTCACTTGGCACTCCTGAGCCAACATTAACTTGCACTGAGAAATTTTAAATACATTTTAGCCATTTAATTTTTATACCAGCACTTGATAACTAAACTTGTGTCTAGGTGTTATACAAATAATACTACCTAGGGCATAAAAGTGACAAATTTATTACTGTAACAAAATGCCATACCATGATTTTACTTTGACTTTACAAAATTTGTTATGTAATTCTCTTTAAATGTTAACTGTGACTTCTTCTTTGTTTAAGGCAGTAAACTGTGGTATCATGGAACCACTTTTTTCCCTGCTGTGTTGAGCTCCTCTAAATCCATAAGTTGGACTGCTATTTCTGTGAAAAAGCCTCACAAGATCTGCCTGAATTTTATCTCTGCTTGACCCTTGTAAACTACTTTGGTAAGGAGATAAATGTTTAAGGATCGCTGATGTCTTGAAGGGACGACAGTCATTGGATGTGCTGGGTTTGAAAAGGTTACAGGATGGGTATGAGATGGAGGATAAGTGGGAAATTGGTGAGGGTGGAGGCTGAAGGTGTGGTCTGGTTGCGGGTGTTTGATGTGTTGAGTTTGTAGCAGTGGAAACAATGGGATTTAATCTGATTGCAGATGGTGTTTGGTTGTTTTCCAGTGTCTCAGCAAGCAGCATAGTAGTTTGCTGTATGTGCTGCAGCATAATCCACATTTCCTCACTGCTTCTGCAAATTTCAAGAAAATTCATTAATCCAGTCATTCATAACAAATCTAAAACTGCTTGGATGCATTGATCATAATATTGTACATTTATCAATGCAACCGTTTTTTCCCCATTATCTGCAAATAACTTGTTTTATAGCCAATTTGGGCTTTGATTGTTTGTTTGTTTTTGACCTGAAGCAGTGCAATTATGCAGTTAGCACTGGCAGCACTGGGGAGAGAAAGAGGAGCTTCATTTTTCTCACAGTTTATCTATCTTATCATACTGTCAGCATAATGTTGATTTTAAGAAATAAAAATTCATAAAAATAACAATGCAGATCTGAGGCTGTACACACACCTTATGTTCTTTATAAAAACAACAGTTTAAAACAATATAAAAAAACATGAGCGATCTACTAACATTTGATGCGAGTTGTTTCCTTCCATCCTGAGGTGAAATTAAAGTCTTGAATCTGCTTTCCTGCAAAACAAACTTTGAAGAAAAAAAATAATACATTACAAAGCTTGCTATACAGGTTAAAGCAGGCATGTCCAACTCCAGTCCTGGAGGGCTGGTCTCCTGCGTGTTTTAGGTCTCGCCCTTCTCCAACACATCTGAATTAAATTAATGATTTACCTTCTCAATATGTCATGGTCTGCAGAGGCCTACTACTTAAGCACCCATTAGGTTCAGCTGAGTTGAATCAGGAAAACACTTAAAATATTCTGGACACCAGCCCTTGAGGACTGACTTTGGACACCCCTGGGTTAAAGGCTACCACTAGTGATGTGTCGATGAGGCGTCATGAAAGGTTTCGACATATTGCCAAACTGTATTGATACTGTGCCGATACTGTGTCACTGAATACTGACACCTGCTGGACCTTAAAAATCCCTACAGACAGCCTGGTTGACAGAGTTAACTCACGCTGATTTGATGACCAAATATACACAATACAATTTAAATCATTGTATGTTGCATTGTGTTATTTTATATTTTCATTTGAATTAAACATATTTGTTTTGTTTTTTTTAGATACAGTCAATAAATAATGTGAACAAGGATGCTTGTGGACTGGCTTTTTTATTTATTTATTTTTTTACAAATTTTTTGCGCACAGCGCAACCCGCCCAACCATAAAGGCGTCTGCCCAACCCATCCATCAGTGGTGCGCTCCGATCAGCACCTGGCACTCACAGAGCAAAACTGTGGTACACCAATACACCAGAGTTGCAAAATGGTTAAAAATTGACCATTATTAACCGTTATTTATTTTACAGTTCAGCTTGGATTTTATTTACTGAGCAGCATAGCTTTGCTGTGCGCGCTGCTGTGAGCGAATGCACACACGCCCAGCTTAGAGGGAACAGAAACAGTTTGGCGCCTCGGTCAGTTCAAAACAGTTCCTGTATCGGTCACGTGACTTTCCCGTGTCGACACGCGCATCGTCATGGGTTTTGCTCTATGAGCTCGACACATGCGCCGACGCATCGATGTTGCCCGACCCATCACTAGCTACCACCGATGCAAACAGATCTAGAAACGATGGAAGGGTGCATGCGGGCTTATGTGCAATTATACACTGCTTAAAGTTGTCACGATATGTCTTCAATGAACTCAGAACCACACACACGGAGCTAAATTTGAGAGGTTTATTGAAAGGTGGAGGGAGTGGTAGATGATGAACCAGAGAGGCAGGACAGAACTGGAACAGAGGAGTAGATGATAGCAGGAGCAGACGGCCCGGACCACAGTTCTTGGAGACCAGAGTATGGCAGCAGGATCCACAGCACGGCAGAGAGGGAACCAGAGCACGGCAGCAGGATCCACAGCATGGCAGAGAGCGAGCCAGAGCACGGCAGTAGGATCCTTAACACGAAAGAGAGAGAGCCAGAGCACAGAAGCGGGTTCCACAGCACGGCAGAGAGGGAACCAGAGCACGGTAGTGAGCGACAGGAATAATTGGTTGGTGAATACTTGCAGATTTGAGTCTTAACAGGTTAGTTGCACCGATGAGACTGGAGTAATCAAAGGCAAGCTAAGGTACGAGAGAAGCAGAGGTGGCAGGGTTCCAGCAGCAAGCAGGGAACATTCAGGTAGACGGGCAAGGAGTAGGTGTTGCATGAAGACGAACCATCAGAGGAGTGACTGCCGAGGGAGGCTGGCAGGTGAAATGAGTCTGACTGATTAATGACTAACAGGTGTGACTGACTGCAGAGGGGGTGAAGGGAAAGCTAAGTGAGGGGAAGGAGGAGCTGAAAACTAACAGAAAATAAAGTCAAATCATAACTAAAACCTAAATGAGGAAAAAATGAAAACTAATAGTAAACAAAAGGCTAAGTCCAAACTCAAGTAATAGTTATGGAAGTTAGGCAAATCTAATCCTCCTCTGTCTTTAGTCTTATGTATTGTTTTTAAGCTACAACGTGGGGGTTTGTCTTTCCAAAGAAATTTAGAAATGGCAGTCTAGAGATTTAAACCAGTCGGATGATGGTTTATTGGGGATCATTGAAAATAAATAATTAATTCTAGGTAGGACCATCATTTTTATTGAAGCTACCCTACCCATAAGTGAAATTGGAAGCGATTTCCATCTTTTAAAGTCCTCTTCTATCCTGTTTAAAAGTGGGATGTGGTTAAGTTTTAGTAAATCCATTAATTTAGACGACACAGTAATACCTAAATATTTAATATTTTCTGA